>NC_044353.1:6640144-6716852 GCF_007364275.1 Archocentrus centrarchus | reverse complement strand
GTAGAGCGCATCAGTGTTATGAGTCCAGTCCAGTTTATTGTTTAGGTGAACACCCAGGTACTTATAAGAGTCCACTATCTCAATGGCAGAACAAAATAAATAATTACACTGGGGCTGGACAGGTGCCAGAACTAAACATAATTTATGAAACACGGTGACATACAGTGCGGTAACAAAGACGACAACACGACAAAGAGCCGACACAGACTGAGTGCTTAAATACAGACACAGAACAACCAGAGGATCAGGAACAGGTGGAGACACAGCTGGGAAAAAATTAAACAGGACAAGATCAGAAAGTAAATTAAATAGAAGACAGGCAACACTAAGACTATCAAAGTAAAACAGGAAACAACTGAATACTAAGACAGAGGCAGACGTGATACAACACTGGGAATAACATCCATCCATCCATTTTCTTCCGCTTACCCTGTTCAGGGTCACTGAATATAATAACACACGAGGCAAGGAACTTAGACACAGAGGGACAAAATAGACACTGGAGCATGGAGAAGACATGAAGTACAAAGGGAAACAGGAATAATATATAAATAAAAATAAGTAATAACAGGACTAAAAACTATAATAAACAAAGAATCAAAACCAAACTGCGAAACACAACAGAATCTCAAATGAGCCTAAAAGAACCAAACACAAAATGCTGGGCAAACAGGACAGGACTAGCATGTTAATTGACAGATACATTTTTTCAGGTTAAAAAGTATCTTTAAAGCCCAACACTGATTATCTCTTGCTCAACCCATTATACAAGAGAGCAAGGTTGGTGAAGGAAAGACGTTTGCTTATCAAATACACTGTTTTGTTTGTCACTAACGTATAGGGGTATTTGAATGTACAGGTACGAGGGAATCAAACATTTAAAACTTGGTTGATAGAGAACATCCAAGATAACCTTTGTTTTCTGGACACAAACAGGTCACACATTGTTAACAGAACAATATGAAATAAATTTGTATTGAACACATAAAAATGATGCCAGTGAGGAACCTAACTCCATATACCTGCACCAAGGTGAACCCAATTCAGACAAAACCACTATGGAATAAAAAGAGGTGATATCCACTGATGTCACCTTAGATGTTCTCGTGATGGATATGTTGGTCTGTCATGCATCAGGGATATCAATCTGTCCAGTTAGGAAGCATAAAATTATAGATTGTAATCTGCTGCCTCCACCCCCAAACAGACACATAGTTTCACCAGCCACCTTATTTATTACTTATTATTAATTATTTATTTTACAGCCACTGCATACTGTTACTGTGAGTTAGTTAGTAAGTATATAGTGTGTTACTGTATGTATATGATTTACATTGTACATTTAATGTACTGTGTATAAATTGTGTACATTTTGAGTATATATTGTATAGTTTATATTGAACACATTCTTTGCAGACTGTGGGTCATGGGAAATGTAATTTCAGTTCTCCGCCTGTCTGTACATTTGTCAGCAATTGACAGTAAAAGTTGAGTTGTGTAAAACATTGTGAATATATTTCATCTTCACCTATTCAAGAGGTGTACTGGAAAGGCAACAATAAAATCCCCAAAAGAAAAAGAGAGAAAGTACTGATTCTCCAAGTAGTTTTGCACAATATACACAACAGGTGCTTGTTCACTTTTATTTCTTTTTGCATGAATAAATCAGTAGATGATGTAACAAACAGGTGAGAAGGGATAGAAGAATAAGAAACTGTTCCCCAAGATTTAATATTATGTAACGTTCTATTTTGTGCCTTAAATCTGAAAGCCACCCAAATTACATAAAGTTGTTTGTCTTTTTTGCTGTGGTCTCTGCACTTCATCAATATGCAAGGTGGACAATGGCTGAGGTCAGTTCCTGACCCAAGTCTTCAGGAAGTCTGTACTGTGCATTGTGTATATTTTGTTAAGTTCCTCTAACAAACTTTCATAATACGAAATAATGGCTGATTTCCTTTTTAGTTTCAAGGTTGTTCATTGGAGTGATTCTGGGAAACAGAATATGTTTGTCAGAAATTATTCACTCCCTATCCTGATCTTGCTGATGGGCCAAAAAGGCATAACTAACTTTCCGAACTTGTGAAAACCTTTTTTTGACTTGATTACCCTTTCTTTGTAGTACAGAGCCCATATGAGCTTGTCAAATAAAACTCCCAGAAATTTAAATACATGCTCAAGCATTTAACCATATAACTGTAAAGAAAGTGACGATTTAATTGCCATCTGCAATATATATATATATATATATATATATATATATATATATATATATATATATATATATATATATATATATATATATATATCTTTTCCCTCCAACCTCAGGTCCTCTACCAGACGCCTGGGAGCTTGAGGGTCTTGTTACCTGTTACCTTCATCTTCCACATCCTCTCTAGCTCTTCTCTGAGAGCTTGGTATTTCTTGAGCTCCTTGTGTTCCTTGTTCTTGATGTTGGCATCACTTGGTATTGCACTATCGCTACAGTTTTGTTCCTCTTCTTGGCCACCGCTACTGTGTCTGGTTGGTTAGCCATCACCAGTTTGTCTGAATGTGGAAGTCCCACAGGATCTTAGCTCTGTCATTCTCTACCACCAGTAGGGGCGTATCCCATTTTGACCTCAGGACTTCCAGGTCATACTTGGCACAGATGTTCCTGTATACTATGCCGGCCACTTAGTTATGGCGTTCCATGTATGCCCTGCCCACTAGCATCTTGCACCCTGCTGTTATGTGCTGGATTGTCTCAGGGGCATCTCTGCACAGCCTGTACCTGGAGTCTTGCTTTGTGTGTTAGACCCCAGCCTCTATTGAGCTTGTGCTTAGAGTTTGTTCCTATGCTGCCATGATTAGTGCCTCTGTGCTATCCTTCAGCCCAGCTTTGTCCAGCCATTGGTAGGATTTTTCAGTATCAGCCACTTCTTCTATCTGCCGGTGGAATGTGCCATGCAGAGGCCTGTCCTTCCATCATGGCTCCTCTTCCTTCTCAGATTTCTGCTGTCTGAGGTATTTACTAAGCACATGATCCTTTGTGGCCATCTTCCTGATGTACTCATGGATCTTTGGTGTTTCATCCATGATAGTGGTTCTGACACTCACTAGTCCTCTGCCTCCTTCCTTCCACTTAGCATACAGTCTCAGGGTGCTGGATGAGAGGAGAAACCTTCTATGACTGTTAAGGAGCTTTCTTGTCTTGATGTCATTGGCTTCTATTTCCTCCTTTGGCCAGTTTATTATCCCAGCAGGGTATCTGACAACTGGCATGGCATAGGTGTTGATTGCCCAGATCTTGTTCTTCCCAATCAGCTGACTCTTCAGTACTTGCCTTGCTTTCTGGAGGTACTAGGTGGTTGCAGCTTTCCTAGTGGCCTTTTCATGGTTCCCAATTAGCTGTGGGATTCCAGGGTACTCATAGCTCTCCTCAAGGCATGCAGTTTTGCCTTCTGGTAATGCAATCATTTACTAACAGACTTAAAGAGAGAGACCTAATGTTTCCACATTTAACTGTTTTACTCTTTGTTGCATTTGATAATTTTCTTTCTTGTGAATTTTTATGCTTAAGTTGTTTTATCTGTTGTTTTTGGTGGTCTGGTAGCAGACACCACCTTTATAGGGGATGGGGTTCTGGGGGATGGCAGGAGGAGAGAAGCTGCAGAGAGGCATGTAAGAGAGGCATGCTTCCTGGTCTGAACCCTCAGTTTTGACTACCTTTCCAACTTAGCCATGATCTTATTCTTCAGGTCAGCTGCTCTGGCATTCAATGTACCAGTTGGTATCGGGCCTTGGTACCCAATCTCGGAGTGTGGGGATGATGAAATCTCCCCCCAACCTGTCGTTGAAGACATCCTCTTCATGTGACCCCTTTCACTGGGATTACATGTGAAGTAGCATTACAACAGTTCACAATTCTCATTTCGTGTCCATTTGTGCCTTATCCTTGTGCCTTATCCCATCAGTATGGCCTGGTTCGTCAACACCTGACACAGACTTTCTTAGTCCGGGCCATGTTTGAGCCGGTATGGCTTCATAGCATACAGTATATCTCTAGCTAATAGTCTGAGATAGGCTTGGGTATCATGGGGGGGGGGGGGGGGGGGGGGGTCTAGCCTTCGGACCCTTACTGGATGCCGGAATTCACATCCCCCTAACCTCTTGTTCCAAAGATGGTAATCTATCCATCTATCTGATTTGCTCAGTATCTATAAGCCAGTTAGACCTCTTAAGGCCATCCGATTTCTAATTGTTCCTACAGTTAGATCTAAGTGTGCTGAGGATACTTTCAGTTACTCTGGTCCTGCTCTTTAAAACAAGCTGCCTGCTGATCTGAGGTCAATTACAACTGTGTCTAAATTCAAGAACACACTTAAAATCTTTTTATTCTCACACACTTACACTTAATAACTGTGTGTGGGTGTGGGTGGGGGACTATATACATGTAATCCTGTATTTTGTTATTGCTTTTTTTTGCATTGTAGACATTAATGCAAGATTGGAGTTTTTGGTTTTTTTCTAAGCACATTTAGTTTATCTGTAATGAAATATGCAACCTTAATTAAAAAGGCACTGACACCGATATTCACATATATGCTTAGTAAATACAATGTTTTGTCTGCCACTGAGACTTCGAGGCATTTGAATTCTATATTCAAAACTGCATTTATGATTTTGCATAACAAATTTACAAAGGTCAGAAAATTTGTATGCCCTGTTGTGATGTTTTGACGTTTGAATGGGGGCATTGATACGCCAGTTAAAGTCAAGTCAAGTCAAGTCAAGTTTATTTATAAAGCACATTTAAAACAACGACGTTGACCAAAGTGCTGTACAAGATCTGTAACCCCAAGGACTATACTAAATAAAAAAAAAAATATATAAATAAATAAATAAAATAATAAAATAAAAATAAATAAATAAAAACATTAAGAACAATAAATAACATAAGAAAATTAAAAATTAAAACGTTTAAAACAAGTACCATAAAAATACCATAAAACAATCGTCTAAAAGGAGGTAGCACTGCAGCCAAATGCCAAGGAAAAGAAATGTGTTTTTAATAGAGATTTAAATGTGTGTATCGTCTGAGCTGTGCGGATATGGAGAGGTAGATCGTTCCATAGCTTTGGTGCTGCTGCTGCAAAAGCTCGATCACCTCTCTGTTTTAGTCTGGTTTTAGGCCTCTGTAAGAGCAGCTGGTTCGATGACCTCAGAGCTCTTACAGGGGTGTGACAGTGGAGCAGCTCAGACAGATACAAAGGTGCCAGTCCGTTTAAGGCTTTAAAAGTAAGCAATAAAATCTTAAAATCGATTCTAAAACGGACAGGGAGCCAGTGAAGGGATGACAGGACTGGGGTAATGTGTTCATGCTTTTTTAAACCGGTTAAAAGACGAGCTGCCGCATTCTGGACTACCTGCAGGCGGCGCACAGATGATTGATCTATGCCAAAGTACAGAGAATTACAGTAGTCCAGGCGGGAAGTAATAAAAGCATGAATAACTTTTTCCAGGTCCTGCTGTGGGAGATAAGGTTTTACCTTGGCAATAACTCTGAGTTGGTAAAAACTGATTTTGGTAACAGCACTTACTTGCTTCTCCATTTTAAAACTACTATCTAAAATGACACCCAGATGTTTCACAGCATCACGACAGTGAGGAGCCAAATGACTCGGAGTGCCAGAGGAGTAGCTTGAGGGGTCAAATTTACCAAAGCATATGACCTCGGTTTTGCTTTCATTAAGATTTAGGAAATTGTTTCTCATCCAGGACTTGATGTCACTTAGACAGTTCAGCAGGGGTTCCCATGGATCTCTGCTGTTCAGTTTGATGGGCATATACACCTGGATGTCGTCAGCAAAACAGTGGAAACAAATATTATGTTTCCTAAAAATCGACCCTAGAGGCAACATATACAATGAGAAAAGAATTGGGCCCAGAATGGACCCCTGAGGCACTCCACAAGAAAGCTTTGCTGTGGTAGAAAAACAGTTTCCTAGATGGACAGAGAAACTTCTATCAGTAAGATAAGATCTGAACCAAGTCAGAACCGTGCCTTTAATGCCAATTTCATGTTCTAGGCGGGATAGAAGGATCTCGTGGTCCACAGTGTCAAAGGCAGCTGACAGATCTAGAAGTACTAAAACTGCAGGACTACCAGAGTCCACAGTTAAAAGCAGATCGTTAAAAACTCTTAAAAGAGCCGTCTCTGTGCTGTGACGCATTCTAAAACCTGACTGAAACTTTTCCCACATTCCATGTTCACTTAAAAATGCTTGAAGTTGCTTAAAAACAACTTTTTCAAGAACCTTGGATAAAAATGGTAATTTAGAAATTGGTCTGTAATTTGAAAGAACATCAGGGTCAAGGTTCTTCTTCTTGATTAGAGGCTGTACAACTGCATGTTTAAAGGCAGCTGGAACACAACCAGATGCAAGCGCACTGTTAATCAGAGCGAGGATAGTTGGTCCCACTGAATCAAAAGCCTCTTTAAAAAGGCGAGAGGGAACACAGTCTGTGGGAGAGTTTACAGGTCTCATATTTTGAATCACCTCCTTTAGTGTGGAGAGTGTGACAGGCTCAAACTGCTCAAAGACAGCTCTGCTGGGAGGAGGTGCAGATGAGTCTGTTTCAGCCTGAGGTGATGAAGGCCTGAGGGCAGAAATTTTTTCCACAAAAAATTTCTTAAAGTTTTCGCACAGTGCAGGACAGACCTTCGCTTGGTTCACATTACAGCGAGGATCAGCGAGTGAATTAAAAACACTAAAAAGAAAATGAGGCCTGTGACTGTTACTTGAAACAATGTTAGAGAAATAAGCAGACTTTGCATATTTTACTGCTTTCTGGTATTTCAATAAACAGTTACGCAGGATCTCTAAGGAGACATGGAGCTTATCCTTTTTCCACCTTCTCTCAGCGCGTCTGCACTCACGTCTGAGAGCGCGGGTTGTCTCATCCAGCCAGGGCTGGGAGGAAGGTTTGGTGCGTTTGGTTGTAAAAGGGGCAATACAGTCCAGTACAGCAGTACAAGTAGATATAAAAGAGTTAGTGAAGTCCTCGGTATTCAGGCTCAAGCAAAAATCCAAATTGCTTAAGTCAGAGTTTTTAAAAGCAGCTGCAAAATCAGCAGTGCATGAAGAGTTAACCAAGCGCACACGACGTGTAGAGGATACTCTATTTATCCCAGAGCTGGGGAGCGCTGCTGTAAATAAAACAGGAAATGGTCCGATATACCACAGTCACGTATCCCTGTGATGCAGACTCTAAGTCCATAGGACAACACCAGATCCAGTGTGTGACCTTTTTCATGAGTGGGACCACACACGAGTTGTGTTAAGTTAAAAGAGTCAATAAGCGAGGCAAATTCTTTAACCAGCGGACCACTCTCACAACACACATGAATATTAAAGTCGCCAACAATTAAAATACGGTCATATTTTAGTATGAGACCCGTCAGCAAGTCAGCAAAGTCACCGATGAAGTCCTTCGTGCACTTCGGTGGTCGGTAAATCACCGCGCAGAGCACCGAGGGGGAAGAGTTTATCTCCAACAGCTGCAGTTCAAAGCTGGCGTACAGGTCTGCCGAGACCTGACGACAGCGAAAACTGCATTTAAATATTGAAGCAAGTCCTCCACCTTTTCCAGAGATCCGCGGGGAGCTGAAGAAAGAACAGCCGGGAGGTAAAAGTTCGGAAAAAGGTGCAGACTCACCAGCATGAAGCCACGTCTCAGTCACAAACATAAAATCCAACTGCTGTGCGATGAAAAAGTCATTGAGAAGGAAAGTTTTGTTGGCTAACGATCTAGCATTAGTAGGGCCATTCGGATGTCCAGATCCTTGTTAGCTGAGGCCGGGGCCCGCTTCAACAGGCGAAGGTTAGCATGGTTTACGCCGCCTCCACGATCCCGCATCCTGGGCCAGGACGAGGGACGCCGAGTCTCCAGGATGACAGGTGGGACAATCGGCCTGATCCAGCGACGCCCGAAATCCACAGGCAGCCCAACAGCCTTGAGGCGGCAAAGACCACCATCCAGGGGGTAATGAACAGACAAACCTAGGAGTCTCAGGTAAGTTTTGACCCGCACCGCGATACCTCAACGCTTTCCGCGTCTCCTCTGGCGTTTGTTGGGGACCGGAGCACTGGGCAGCCGGCGCAAATTCTCAGGTACATCCGATAGGTGTGGAGGAAAAATCGTTGAGTTTTTCTTTACAGTATATGCTGGTACCAAAACAAACTGGAGGTTTAGAAGTGTCTGCCGATCGTAGGTGATCAAAGCGGAGACATCTGGGCAGATGACTACCAGGAACAGAGCGACAGCAAACAATACACAGAACAGCTGACGGCAGCCCGTACACAGTGGCGCCATCTTGGTTCCTCTAAACGAGGAGACAGTTTGTGACTGGTTAATCAGGTTGTAGGTGTTAACTGAGTAAAGATTGCAAGTGGCAGTCATAGTAGTTGTGGCTTGCTAACCTTAGCTGGTGGTAAGACTTCTTCAAAAGACCCATAACCATCACCAGTGTTTTCCTTATTTTTTTTTTTTTTTAATTTGAAGCCTAAACACTGTTTTAAACTCATAGTCCACATCCTGCTCAGCAGGAAGCAGCAGACACAGTGAATGACCATGTCTGATCCTGATTATCTTTTCTAGAGAGAAATTTGATTAAATAGCTACCAGAGTAAAGATAAAAATCCCTAAATAAAACAACAGCTTTTGAATCTTGCTGCTTTGCATCCTGCTTCCGTTTGGGCAAGATTTAAATTGCTTTGGTGGTGGGTGGGGCAGACCTTTCCATAGCTATACATAGTGTTGTTACATAATGTCAGGGTCCTTATAAACTGTGCACAGTTGTTACAGATTCTGTATTTCACAGGACTGACAGATAAGGATCTTTATCAAACATCATCAAGGTGAGTGCTGCTGTATGAACCTGTTTAATGGGAAGTATAGTGCAAACCAGTGCAAGAATGGCATGACAGAATCACTTTACTTATTAAGACAGTGTCAAATTGTTGCTGTTCAAAACAACAGAGAAGAAGCAGAAGAAGAAGAAGAAGAAGAAAAGTGATTTGTAAATTGTTGGCTATATTAGTTTGATCAATGTGAGCTGTTCAACTCTGCTGAAACAGTATAATGAAAAAAAAACATTTATCCTGCTTAGACTATACAATTAGTATTTGCTCCTCTTGTTCATTGAGAATAACAATTTTGTCATTTGCCAGTAATTTTTTAATTATTGAGGATATTTAGGGTATACAAAATTATTTCAGGCCAGCATCAAATAACATTTTAGCACTACTTTTGAGAAATTATTATCCACATTTCATGCAATAACTTGAGTACAGGATTTCAGTCAGAAAAAAAGTTGAGCTAAAATAAGTTTAGATATATAGCTACATTAAAAGTTACAGGTAAGTGAGCAGTTTAGCCTACTGTAAAGGAAAGAGGTGTTTATTTCTGTCAGTTTGAAGAGGGTGGACTTTAACCTGTGTTTCATGGTGATGAAGTGGTCAATATTGATCTTGTGGAATTATCCAGTGGCCTCTGCATCCTCAACAACAACAAATTGGACTCTATTAGATAAATATGACTCAGTCCACTGCAGTGTAGTACCTTTAATACATATGGCATTATCTAATTTCTAATTGGGGTTTCCGTACAGCAAAATAAATTAATAGGTTGATCAATTATTAAATTATTTACTAACAGACTGTAGAGAGAGACCTAATGTTTCCACATTTAATTGTTTTACTCTTTGTTGCAGTTGATATTTTTCTTTCTTTGTGAATTTTTTTAATGGCAGCACGGTGGCGCAGTGGTTAGCACTGCTGCCTCACAGTTAGAATACCATCTGGAAGGCCTGGGTTCAATTTCACCTTGGCCCAGGCCTCTCCCTGTGTGGAGTTTGCATGTTCTCCCCATGCTTGCGTGGGTTTCCTCCGGATACTCCGGTTTCCTCCCACATTCCAAAGACATGCATTTACTGGGGTTAGGTTAAGTGGCTATTCTAAATTGCCCATAGGTTTGAATATGAGTGTGAAAGGTTTTTCATCGCTCTGTGACAGGCTGGTGACCTGTTCATGGTGTACCCTGCCTTGTTTTTCTGTTGTTTTTTGATGGGCTGGTAGCAGACACCACCTCTATGGCAGATGGGGTTCTGAGGGGATGGCAGGAGAAGAGAAGCTGCAGAGAGGCATGCTTCCTGGTCTGAACCCTGGGTAGTCACGTTTTAGGGGGTTAATAAATTCAAAACATAGAAAGAGAAGAAAATTCTATATTGCTTGTAATGAGATTTTTGTACAAGAATTCATACTTTACACTATAAAAGCATGTTTTCATGATATGGTACCTTTAAGTTACTGTAAGTGTTTTTGTTTTTATAAAAACATGTATTTACATGTATTTATGTCCTGCCCTTTACAAAGGGCAGCACGGTGGCGTGACATTAGCACTGCTGCCTCACAGATAGAATGAATCCACCTTGGCCCAGGCCACTCTCTGTGTGGAGTTTGCATGTTCTCCCCGTGTCTGCGTGGGTTTTCTCCGGGTACGCCGGTTTCCTCCTATAGTCCAAAGACATGCAGTTACTGGGGTTAGGTTAACTGGTCACTCTAGCTTGCCTATAGATGGCTGTAGCTCAGGAGGTAGAGCAGGCCACCTACTAATCAGAAGGTTGGAGATTCGATTCCACACGGAGAAAAAGGGAAATTATATCAGGATGCTTTCTGTTGAATTTAGCTCAGCATTTAACACCATTCTGCCAAGCATTCTTGTCAAGAAGCTGACTGACTTGGGGTTCCCATCCCACACCTGTGATTGGATCTGCAGCTTCCTGACAGACCACTCACAGACAGTGAGAATGGGGTCCTCCACATCCTCCAACCGAACGCTCAGCACCGGCTCCCCACAGGGCTGCATGTTAAGTCCTTTCCTCTATGCTCTATACACACATGAAGGCGCCTCCCCCCCAAACCATCAAACATCATAGTTAAATTTGCAGATGATATAACAGTGGTGGGTCTCATCTCGAATGGTGATGAGACACAGTACAAGGAAGAGGTCCAGAAGCTGGAAGCCTGGTGTTCGGCAAACAATATTCCGTTGAACACCAGCAAAACCAAGGAAATGGTGATGGAGTGGAGGAAGAAGAGAGCGGACCACACCCCGCTGCACATAGATAGTGTCTGTGTGGAGAAAGTCCCCTCTTTGAAGGGTGCATGTGTCTAACATGGTCTACCAACACGTCAGCAGAGGCTACACTTCTTAAGACTATTTAAAAAATGCCACCTGGAGGTAAACGTGCTGCAGACTTTCTATCACTCCACAATAGAAAGTGCGCTGGGATACTGCATCAGTGTGGTATGCTGGCTGTTCAGTAAGGAACAGAAAGGCCTTGCAGAGCGTTGTTAAGACTGCTGTCCCCTGCCTTCTCTAGATGACATGGTGAATTACCGGAGGGTGAAAAAGGGCTAGGAAGATCCTGTGTGATCCATCCCACCCCCGACAAGGAGCTTCAACCTCCTGCCTCTGGCAGAAGATACAGGTCTCTGAAGAGCTTAGAGACACTTACTTTCCATAGGCTATTCTGAATAATGACACTCTGGATATTAGAAGTGTCATATACAGCTATTGTTATTAAAGAGACGACGTGGACTATAGTGGTGCAGCTTGTCGAACTCCTCTTTATTCTTTCAGTGCCACCTGTGGATGTACAGCGCATTCTCACCAACAACTCCCGCACTACGGAAGCCTGTTGTGACATCTCACTACATCTCCCCCTTCCAGCAATAAGACACACATGCTTAACATTACATGGATGCTGTACACACATACTAACCAGTTAGAAAATAACATTTCTGAACACTAGGACATCGGGGTAGACTGCCCTCAGTCCGCAGTAACGTAGGGATTATTCTGCCCTCAATAGTTACTGTTCCTACCACTAGTATAAATCAATTTAAAGTCTTTTGTCCTTTTAGAGAACAGCTCACAGCTCCAACATCTATAATAAGTGAAACTTTATAGTGTACCAGTACAACTTCACTTTAACCCTTTTTTTTATTTTTCCCTTTTTTTTTTCTTTTTTTTTTTCTTTTTTTTAAACAAATCAGTCTTCTATAGAAATAATAATAGAACTGTATGGCATGCAACAGAATTTGCCTTGTTAACCCCTGAATTTAGCAGAACAGTAAATTTAACAAATGTCTGAACTCAAGGTCTCACCTCTAAATGTGTCAGTGAACCGGAACACATGAAATACAGGACTTTGAGTAACTAAGTGTCTCTGTACCTGAGAGGAATTCTCACTACTCTACCCCGGGATGTAACTTGTGAACCCTTACATGGAGTGGAACCCTCCACCACGGGGCTCGACTGTCTCTGAGCAGGGCTTCTGGTTGGTTCCACTGGGGAACTGGGTGACTGCAGCTGATCCGATTGATCAGTGGACTGTGGGACGGCTTGCAGGTGTCTCCGATTCCGTCGCAGCACCGCTCCATTCTCTGTCTCCACCAAATAGGATCGTGGCTCGTGGCATGTGGTGATGACTCTAGCTGGGGTTTTCCAACCTTTTTCCCCGTCCAGTTTTATTCTGACATCCTGTCCAGGTTGTAGTGTGGGAAGGGGTTGTGCAGAGTGACGGCGGTCATGAAAAAAATGATAAGCTGTCTTTGTCTGGTCGTCCTTCTGCTGAACCTGTTGCCTGTCCACCAGAGTAACTTGCAATTTGTCCTCCAGCATTGGAAGTGTAGTTCTAATCTCTCTTCCAGTCATAAGCAACGCAGGGCTCACACCTGTGGCAGCACTCGGGTTTGCTCTGTAGCACATCAGGGCGAGATGTGGGTCAGGCTGCTTCAGGATGTTTTTAGCAGTCTGAACTGCTCGTTCGGCAGCCCCGTTCGCCTGGGGATAATAGGGGCTAGAGGTTGTGTGTACAAATCCATACTCACGACAGAAGGCCTGGAACTCAGCAGATGAAAATGAGTTGCATTGTCACTGACCAGTTCCAGTGGTATTCCCCACCTCACAAATATGCCCTTAAGTCGACAAGCTGCACCACTATAGTCCACGTCGTCTCTTTAATAACAATAGCTGTATATGACATGGTGTCAGAAGTGGCCGACAGGACGCCTACGGAGTGAGATATGGCAAAGTTCGGACCGCCAGAACCCTTTGACTTTTCCCGCCCGGCGGAATGGCCGATGTGGCGCCGTCGCTTCGACCGTTTCAGAGTGGCATCAAAGCTGGACAGAGAGAGCGGGGAAGTACAGGTTAACACGCTTCTCTACGCTATGGGAAGAGAGGCGGAGGCTATTTACGACTCGTTCGTGTACGAGGAGGAGACGAACCAAGAAGTTTCAGATGAGGAACCCACAGAAACTCATCCCGAGCTGGACTACATGACGGTAATGGCAAAATTTAGCGACCATTTTGTGCCAAAACGGAATATTATTCACGACAGAGCGTGCTTCCATAGGAGAGTGCAGAAAGCCGGAGAGCCAGTCGAAGCGTTCGTTAGAAGTTTATACGAGCTAGCACAGTATTGTGAGTTCGGAGGGACCAAAGATGAACAAATCCGAGACAGGATCGTGATCGGCATATTGGACCGTGATGTTTCCCAAAAGCTGCAGCTCGAGGCAGACCTCACACTTGAACGAGCTATTCAAATAGCGCGCCAGAGCGAACAAATCAAGCAGCAGAGCGCGAGTCTGTGTGCAGAACATGCTGTGGACGGCATGAGTCAAGGGAGACGGCATTTTCATACAAACAAGGGCAAAAACGATGGTCACTGGCGGAGAAAGCAGGATTTCGGTGAGTCCAAAAATCCAGTTCCATGCTCTCGCTGTAACAGACAACATGGGAAAACGCAGGCCTGCCCAGCCAAGAACAAAAGGTGCCGAAAATGCAACTAAACGGGACACTTTGAAGCAGTGTGCAAAACAAAAATGCTGAAAGAGGTGACAGTGGCTTCAGATAACCTAGCCGACAGGGACGACATGTTTTTTCTTGGAGCAGTAATCGATACTAAGCCAGCTATAATCGAGCAGCCAGATTCAGAAAATGAGTGGCATGTGGAGTTACCCATAAATGGCTGTATTGTCAAGTTTAAAATTGACACAGGTGCTGACATTACAGTAATGTCACAGGCTGCATTCAACAGACTGCCAAGCAGCCCAAGAATGGTCACTGCAGGTAAAATGCCACTTGTCATCAGCCCAGGGGGTGAAGTCCAATGTGTGGGCGAGTTTCTGGCCACGACTCAGTTTAAAGGACAGAAATACCGGTTCTGGGTCACTGTCATAAAGGGACCTTATGCACATAACCTGCTGGGAGGGAGTGTTGCTAGGAGGATGGGTTTGGTTAAGAGGATTGACAACATAGACACAGACCTCCTAGAGGACGTTTTTGGAGAAATTGGCCTGCTTAAATGCGACCCTGTTAAAATCGAACTAAAAGCAAATGCAGAGCCCTACAGCCTGACAACGCCACGTCGTGTCCCATTTCCCCTTCTTGCTAAGGTTGAAACAGAACTGAAGCGCATGCTAGCTTTGGGCATAATAGAAGAGGTCACTGAGCCCACTGATTGGTGCGCCCCGATGGTTCCTGTTGAAAAGAAAAACAGAGATCAAGTAAGAGTGTGCGTGGATCTTAAACGCTTAAATAAAGCAGTAAAACGAGAGCGTTACATCTTGCCAACTTTGGAAGACATTGCCCCAAAGCTGGCTGGGGCCAAAGTGTTTTCCACCTTGGATGCTTCTTGTGGATTTTGGCAGATCCCACTTCTGACACCATGTCATATACAGCTATTGTTATTAAAGAGACGACGTGGACTATAGTGGTGCAGCTTGTCGAACTCCTCTTTATTCTTTCAGTGCCACCTGTGGATGTACAGCGCATTCTCACCAACAACTCCCGCACTACGGAAGCCTGTTGTGACATCTCACTACAAGAAGGTGTAATTAAGCATAATTGTGGAGTGGAGTTGAGGGGCAAGCGGAGTTGTGTATTTTGAGGGTGGGCTGCTTGGCAGGGAATACGTCTAGAGCAGGGGTATTCAAATAAAATTTAAAGAGGTCCAGTCAGACAAAATTTCATGAGGCCAAGATTCGGAAGTCCAACTATTTAATGTGATATTTATAAAAATAAAGTTTTTGTTAGTTTTCAGAGCATTAGTTTTTATATTTGGTTTCATGCTTAGTTTTAGTTTAGTTTTCGTCAGTTTTAGTTTTTCATAACTAACTTTCAATTCCTAACTTCACCCCTTATGAGAGACTGTCAGCTGTTCAGTAACATTTATTTCTATAATCTCATATTCATAAATCACTAGTTTTTACATCAATTACTGCTGAAACAGCACAGCAGACTTCTTCAGTCTCATTCCTGGCTTTGTGTGTGTTTCTTCTTGTTCCAGTTTACTTCTGTCTAAAACATCATGAGGAACATGTGCGTTCTCATCCTCCTGCTGCTTTTCCTCACTCCTATGTGTGCACAACTGCTGAAGTTTATACAGTACCCATTCTCTAACATTACGAATTGGAAAAATGCACAGGCCTTCTGCAGGAAGAATCACATCGACCTGGTCTCAATCAAAGATAATCAAGACAATAAATTTTTCAGTGGATATGGCTGGATTGGATTATATCGAGAGAATGCATCAAGTCCATGGAAATGGTCCAGAGGAGATGGAATAGCTTATTTCACCAATTGGGACACTTATGGTAAGTTGAATGTGACTTAGTTAAGCTTTCAAGCATTAATGCCTTCAATTGCAGGTCAGTGGAACTTAATTTCAGGCCTTATTTGAAATCCATTCAAGTATCTTTATCTGTGCTCTGCATCTCTCACTTCTTGCAGAACCAAAGTCATACTTGAACTGTGTATTCAAGTTAGGAGAAAAATGGAGAACTGACAACTGTGATGCCATTCATTCTTTCATGTGCCATGATGGGCTGGTTCTGGTGAAGGAGAATAAAACATGGGAGGAGGCCTTAGACCACTGCAGGTCTCTGGGTGGAGTGGACACAGCCTCGTTATACTGGAATCACAGATATGACTTGGCCACCCTGATCACTCCAGAAGACCTCAACACTGCTCGCAAGATCGCACAAGCAGCTACCACTGATGAGGTTGGCTACTTTTCTACACTGTATTTGTGTTGGTGAGAAACTCACACTTTTGTTTATATATAATTCTCTGCTCAATGTTGGCAGGTGTGGACAGGCATGCGTTTCCTGGCTGGTGAGTGGCTGTGGGTGGGTGGAGAACAGATGCAATATGAAAATATTCCAAGCTGCCCGACTGACGGCTCCTGTGGCGTCCTTGAGAAGAGCGGCACTGCACCCTTCAGCACAAGAGACTGCCAGCTGAGGAGGAACTTCTTCTGTTACAAAAGACCTTAAACTCACTGACTTCATTTTTATGTTTGGTATAATTTTGAATAATTTGTACTTCACTTTCCATTTTGTGACCCATGCACACACTGTGACTCACAAGTTCGTCACCCCCTAAAAATTTCACACTTTTATCAAAACACTGTCATTCATATATCATATGTGTTGTTAAGGAAATTGCAAATATAGTCAAGACACTGACAAGGTTATAAATTATTCTTATTACTTGAAATAACAATTTTTTATTTCTAACTTTATTCAGATTAGCTCTGCAGCTTTCCAGATCTTTGACATTTAGCAGTTAGTTTGAGGCAATTTGAAGAAAATTTCGTACTTGTTCTTGTTCTGTATATGATGGCTTGGTGGCCAGTGACTGCACTGCACTCTACATTTTAGACAGAATTCCATCTGGCTTCTTTTTCTCTAAATTGTTCTTGCATTGTTTGGAGCTGTGGTTCCACGTGTTGTAGGAGGAGACTGGATTCCCATGAAAGGGTTTGGCAGGGTACTGCAACATAGTAATATTTGTGATCCTGTACAAGTTTTTAACACCAATTGAGCACCCTAAATCATTACATTTCATCTACCCTGCTTCACAGATCAAGCATGTTCTTGTTCTGTCTCCAAAATATTCTGGTAGATCCAAATACAATAGGGGAAATAATTATTGCTAAATCTGTAAATCACCCTCAGTGTATGGAACTCTGTGACCACCCCAATCCCCTTTATGTGATCAATGATATACCACTGCATATGTTTATCTGTAGTTACTGGTTGTCTTGTAAATTAAGCTTTTACATGCACAACAATTAAAACTGTTGTTTCTATTAATCAGTTTGTTGATTAGCCAGTTACCAAAAATAGTCCTCTAAGGACTTCCTCTAAGCCGCTAGAAGGATGCAGCAGTCATGACTTCATTTCCAGGTGAAGCTGACTGGAGATTCAACTTTTTTGCATTGTATCTGTTGGGGTTTATTTTTTACTCAATGAATAAAATGACAAATGTTTAAAAGTAAAGTCTGGGAAACAAATTAATAAGTAGTTGCTGAAGCAAATAAAAGACAATTAAATAAATACATTAGACAGAGAGCAGACAGATAGTTGTGCCAGACTAACTTCCTGGCCTTTGGGAAATATGTTTATCTTTTTTATCACTTTCACAGTCTCACTGGAAAATATGTTTATCTTATCTTTGTAGGTTCTGCCACAGTATGTACTGCTGTATCTGCTGAATTGGGTGTTAACAAATTTTGTGATTTAAATTTCTAGAGAATCTGTTAAATAAACAGTTTGATATTTGCTCATTATTGAAGCATCAGAAGAACGGTTGACATTAAGAATTAAAAATAATGGTTAAAGTAAACAGAGTATGCTGAAGTGATAAGAGTTGAAGTGAGTTAAAAAGGGCTGTGAGAGATACTGGAAATGTAAAACTGCACCTCAACATCAGGACAAGAAAGCAATGTGTTTCTTTTATGGAAGCTTTTATTGCTGATTGGAGAAGCTTGTGTCATGATGCTGGAACCAACCACTGGACGAACCAACCTGAGAAGGCCAAATCTAAACCACAGCTTTGTTTTTTGAACTGATAATGCTTGTAGATAGCAACTGAAGTATAAAATTGTTATGTTTAGCTTGGAGCTTGTGCTCTCTGGGGAGGGGAGCAACAGCCAGCTGCAGAGAAGGCCTAACAAGATCCAAGAGGCTTTACCCATGATTCACCATCAGTCCATCATCATGGTGGCACACATACACACCGTTCTGTTGGAAAGGCAAAGAAAAAAGCAGACTCTCCCTTTTAAAAACAATGTCCATAATTATCACTGGATGCAAAATTTCTCAGAATATAAATTTACAAAATTTGTGCATTAAATAATGATAACTGTGTCATGTGTGGCAGGCGAAGTTGGACTGCAGGATCCAGCCTCACAGACAGAACTGAACTTAAAGGATGGTTTATTGGAGAATGGCAGAAAATAATAAATAATTAAACTGGGGCTGGACAGGTGCCAGAACTAAACATAAATTATGAAACATGGTGACATACTGTACAGTGTGGTAACAAAGACGATGACGTGACAAAGAACTGACACAGATGAAGGGCATAAATACAGACACAGTATAACCCGAGGATCAGAACTGGTGGAGACACAGCTGGCAATAATTAAACAGGACAAGAAAAGTAAATACAAGACAGGCAAGACTAAGACTATCAAAGTAATAAAGACTAACAAAAGAATACTAAGATAGATGCAGATGTGATACAACACTGGGAATAACATTGATTATAAAAACACCAGTAAGGGACAAAACAGACACTGGAGCACGGAGACACAGGGATGACATAAAGTACAAAGGGAAACAGGAATAATATATAAATAAAATTAACTAATAACGGGACTAGAAAGTATAACAAACAAATAATCAAAACCAAACTGTGAAACACAACAGAATCTCAAATGAAAACAGAACCTAAAAGAACCAAACACAAGACACTGAGCAAACGGTGCAGGACCATGCTAAAAAGCATTAACATGTTAATTGACAGATACATTTATTCAGGTTAAAAGGTATCTTTAAAGTCCAACACTGATCATCTTTTTTGATCCATTATATTATATTATATGAAGAGCTGCTGTATTTCCAGGGAGAGCAAAGAATGAGAGAGAAGTTTACTCAGAGATGGAGAAAGAGGACAGGAGAGGAAGAAGAGAGGTTAGAGTTAAAGGTAAGAACTGCAAAACAAACAGAGGTATGCTGACTTTGTGTAATTCAAAGATTGTATGAAAACAAGTCAGTTTGCTGTACTGTATTTACAGTAAAGCTCTGTGTTGGACTAGTGCACAGAGACTGTGTTCATGGTGAGAGTTACAGGTTACATCAGTGTAACAGAGATGAGCTTGAATCAAAGCTGCTGATGCTGAGATTCGTTCACTGAATTCAACATTTATACAGCCTGCTACTTTTACTTTCTTACTTTGAGTACATTTCAGATCCTGTACTTTTTTACTTTTACTTAAGTAAAGAAGGACAAATAAAGAAGTACCTCTCACTTGTACTTCTGCTTTAGTACAGTATATCTGTACTTGTGCCACCTATATATATATATATATATATATATATATATATATATATATATATATATACACACACACACACACACACACACACACATATATATATACACACACACACACACACAGTGAACCCTCGCTATAATGCACTTCACGTTTCGCAGCTATGTCTCTGTTTTTTATTCAGTTCTCAACCAAATGGTGGAGAGTCCCAGGTATTTAAACCCCTGTAGGCGTAGTTTGCTGGAGATGATTATAACCTACTATTGTTCATGTGCGTTGGTTGAGAACTGAAGAAGCCTTTTGGATGAGTGGTGAAACATCTTCAAGAAACAAAAACAAGTCCAGTCACCTTTTTTCAAGGTAAGGGAAGGGATGCTCGATATTGACGTATCAACAAGCCGAGCTTCTGAACTGGAGATGTTTCGAAACACTGCTCCAAAGTGTGGTTCAAAACATCTACATCATGTGACCAAGGCCAAATGAGTGATTGGTGTGTTTCACCCATGCAATTTCTAAGCAGGAGCGGCACCAGGGTTCCTTTTTGGGGGTCTGGGCCATGTAACTGCTGAATAAATGTACAAACGGACACAAGCACATGTAAAATTCTTTATGTTGTGAAGACTTAAACATCAAGATCCAAAGTGTAATTTATGGTGGCCCTGAGAAGCCAAATCCACTGCAGCTGAAGAAAACACCAGCAAACAAACACTCACAAAAAACACAACAGAAGTGTTTTTGAGGAGACAATAACGTGATAGACCAGCTGCAGGAGGGACAGAAACCAAAATCTGTGTATGTGTTAACTGCATGATTTATATAATGCTGTAGATATGTAGATATGTTTGCTATTAGCCATTTACTCTTACCTGAAAACCATCATTTATTGAAACCCAACAAAAAAAATGAAAGTCCTCTTTTCATGAAATCTTTTGGTTTAATGGAAGTCCATATGACTCAGAAGCACTAAGCTTTTCCAGTTCCAAAAATTGACTGATATGGTGATTTGAATGAGGGTCATGTTCGCCTTTTTTGTCCCAGAAATTACATTACAGAAGTGCATAATTAAGGCTGGGTCCTCATATGTAATCCTTTCTAGTTTTGTCATTAGTCATCAGTAATAACATAAATTCAGTTTGACATTACTCACATATATGCATATTTATCTAAATGTATTTATTTATATAAAAAGTGAATTAAAACTGGTAATAGCTGGTGGTTAGTTTGTGATATTGGTCATTACTCTGATTTAAGTTTACTGCTCTTGTACTGAAGTTTGTGTCCCAGTTGCAAGTGAGTTACATATCGTGATTAGCACTTTACATTTGAGAGTGAAGACATAATGTTGAACCTTTCTATAAAACACTGGTATTGATATTTGCTTGCAGCCAGTAAAGTAAAGCATTTGAATGCCAAACAAGCTGCTTGCACTTGATGGTTATTGCTGACTAATGAACATGAATGCATAAAATCATTATTTGACTGCACTGCTAATATTTCTAAACAAAAAGTAAACTTGAAATTTAAAGTGAATCGTGATGGGGGAAAACAATAAATAAACATTAGGTTCTCCCAGCGTCAGACATAACTTGCAGATCTGCTATTGGATCTGTAGTATGAAAAACTTTATGTGCAAATATATATTTACAGTAGTAAATAGAAAAGGATGAACAAAGAAATGTTTGCTGGGAAGAGTTTTGGTCATTTGCAGTGCAAAATGTCTGAATGGTTAAATTGACTGTAAAGTTTTATCTATTTTACATTTTCAAAACTTAGCTTTGATTAAGTTTTCATATTTCAGCAGGAGGAAATATTTAAAACAAGTTGAAACTATATGTCAAAGTTTTTGTGAAGAAAGCGCCATCTCTTGGTGACAGTCTGCAATTTACTCAAAGGGGCAGGTTTATAGTGCAACGTAGATACGCCCTCACTTTTATATAATAATGCTGCATTTCCATTGTGAAGTTATATGTGCAGTACAGTCTGTACCAAAACAAGTCGTAGAATCAGGAATCTGGCTCCCTCCCTTTGGCCTTGGACTGCCGCTTATCAAATTGTCACCGGGATGTTTGTAAATAGATGCTCTACGCCCCCGCTGTCCTGTCTTCTTCTGACCTGTGTTGGACTGATCTCCCTGACCTAGTCATCTCACATCTGTCTCTGAAGAAGATTCAACATTAACTGAGCCAGTGTCTGGGATGGTGCCTACAGAGGCTTCAGATGGTCTACAAACAGTCCCAACTCTGCCATGATGGTGAAATTCTCAGATGATGTTGGGCTGGTGGAAAAGGCTTTAGGCACAGGTGGGCCTACTCGAGAATTTCTCACCCTTTTGGTGGAAACCATGAAGACAAGAAGAATATTTGAAGGAAAAGACCATGCCAAATACCATTTGATAGCAAAGGTAGTTTTTTCCCCCCACATTTTTATCAATGCTCAAAATTGTTTTGTTGTAATCTAATATTTATTTCTTTAGCTGCAGATGAAAATGAATATTTCTATGTTGAAAGAATGATCGCAGTGTCAGTTGATCATGACTGTCCAGATCCATGTTGTCTTTCCCCAAACTTCTTCATGTACCTTGTTGGCAAAGATGAGACATTTGAGACCCCGACTGAGGATATACCAGATGAAGAAACCAAGAAGGTTCTCAATAAAAGGAAAAGACTCGCATTTAGTTTTGGTTATCCACTAAACATATGATTGCAGTTTGGTGCATGTTGTTGATTGGCTAAATATACAGGGAAACTGATAAGCACCAAAAATAATGTAACTTTCTCTAATAATTCCAAATGTTAAATACTCCACGTATGTTACGGTGCAGGCATCAAACCAGAGTAAGTATTTCTAGTGTTTTTTATGAGTGTTTACAGCTACCAATGTAAGTAACACTGTTATTGTGACAATAAATGTCTACAATAAGCAGCTCCTTACATATAGATATATCTTTTGCAGGTTTCTGAAAAAAAAATCTTTATATTGCTGATTTTTTATTGATTTAAATATCATTAATGGCAACCTTTAACAAAAAAAATTAACAGATTTTACAAATTTAAATAAGACACTGATTTACTTCCTTTTCTTTTAGAACTGATGAAGTAGAGGAATATCAGCGACAGGGTTATGTAGATGAAGAAAGCATTTTAAAGACATTTATTTAATGAGATACATTAAACCAACCATATTTAGTTGTGCTCTTTTAATTAAACAGGTCTCATACACACATCTGTACACTTATTTTGTAACTATGATTTTATCCATAGTAAACAGCATGGATTTTATCTGTGTAGTAGTTTTTAAATTATCAGATACACCTGAACAAATCAGATGAATTTAATGTCTCTCTGACACAAAGGTGAAATAATAATAAAAGTCGCTATGTTTTCAGTGACCTGCAGCAACCAAGTAGCAAGGGCGGAAAGGAGTGTGGGGGTGGAAACCCCAGACACTGGGCTGCCAGTACCAAAAAGTTCAAAATGTAAATTGGCTCTTAATGCTGAGACCATCTGAATCAAAAAGGGGGTGTCAGAAAATGTCTGTAGGCAGCTTGTGGACAAAAGAAAATTTTCCAGGATTCTGATTTGAATCAGTCTCTCGGCAGGGTCATCAGCCCTGAGCAGACACAGAATATAGTCCACAAGTTGAGTGGCAGTTCCCTCTGCCACAGCAAAACTGAAGTCCGAGAGGTCCATGTTGTCTGGTTGCGACGTACTGTCATGAACTGCTGTGGCAGGTCAGAGGAGGACCCCAAAATGCACACTCCAGAGACAGACTTAACCCCCCCCAAAAAAACAGCTTTATTGCTGCCAAACACATAGAAAACAGAAAATTACTCATGGAAGAGATGCACACAGCAGGAACACAAAGATGACGTCACAACAGAGAACAGAGGGAAATGTAGACAATATATACACAGGGACTGACGAGGGACAACAGGAGACAGCTGGAGAGAACAGGTGGACAGAATCGTACTAGCGAGACTGGGGGACGCAAAACTGAACACACTGCACAAGAAACAAGACACTACCAAAATAAAACAGGAAATAACACGAACAGGATAACCACACAGACTTGACACACAAGGCACTGGGCAACCAGAAATCAATATGTAAACAATAACTAACAGAACAGGAAGCTATGATAACAGAACCAAAAGGAACTAAAACTCAAAATGCAGGGCACACGGCCGAGGACCATGACACTTTTGATTTTTCCCAGTACATAGCATGTCCACTGTACCCATCACCCCTTCACAACATGTGCAAGCTGACTGTCAGTGAAGATCTTAACCTCTGACAGAGGTCTTTTTTCTTGTTAGTGACACGGTCTCCAAAAAAAGAAAAAAAAACACATGCATTACATGGTGTCCTTACTGCTTTATTTTTATTTAACTTAATTTCAAAATCTACTTATAGCTTATGCAGGTTCTCAAAATACCTGGATAATTTACTCATTCATGGCTCTTGACTGTTATAATGAAAGGAAAAACAAACATAAAAACAATTCAAACAATACATGCCAAGAAAACAATGGTGACTTCATAGGCCTTTCATTCCTATGAAACTTTTGGCTTTAGTGGGAAGAAACATATTTCTTTGGATATACACTGTAGTGATGAAAAGCTGTTATAAACCCATTTGTGAGCATAACAAAACCCATGTGGTTATACTAGCTGAGATAAAATAGTGGTTTAAGTTTATTTATACAAAACAAAATGAAAAATTAAGCATCATGTCGCAGGTTTGAATCAAACGTGTTGGTATGGCTGTGGGATAATACAGTAACGCCTCCTTCAATATGCATATGATGAAAAGTGTGTGATAGTTGTACACCTACACATCTTTAATGATTAAAGCCTTTCCTTAGTGTTTAGGATAATTTCAGAGTTCATGTTTTTTGGTTATCACCTTCTAAAGTCTGTGAGGATCTTGCATTGCTTAGAGTACGTATTGCTTAATCTGAATATCTGTGAACTTTATTGAGTGAAACTTCTGAAGTGTATATAAAGGATGGCAGGAACCTGCAGCAATAATGTTTTCAGAGCGCTGAATGTTTTGATTTTGCTTTCATAAACATCAGAGTATGTGCGTGAAGCTGTCAATTTCATCTACTAGTTTTAACTAATGCAATTGGATATGATGGTTTTACTATTAAAATATGCCACCTGATAGCTAATCCTATCTGTTATTCAGCATTTCATAGCAGATTTGATGCTTTGAGAGGTGCAGCACTAGTTTGACTAATGCTTTGGCCATCCATTCAAGTGTGTTGGTTAGTTAGAATATAGTTGAAGCATTTTTGTTCAACGGTTTAGACAAAACCAAATAGGAGTGTTATACAAACTGATGAGATAAACAAAATACACTGCGTGTCTACACAACCAGATAACTGTCCAACTTGGAGTTTGTGAAACAGTAAAAGATACAAAACAACAAGTCTTTATGTCATGTCCTGGGCTGTTTGCCCAGCGTTTTGTGTTAATAGTTTATTTCCTGAGTTTGTCCTCCCTGTATGTTTGTCATGTTCCCAGTGTTGTGACTTGTCTGCGTGTTCCTTGGTTTATCACTTCCTGTTTTATTTTGCCAATGTGATTTCCTTGTGCTTTGTGTTTAGCTTTGCTTCCCCTGTGTAATTAGTTTCATTTGCCTCACCTGTTGTTCCCTGCTGTTTCCTCTTCCCCTGATTACCCATTGTGTATTTAAGCCCTCAGTTTCCATGTGTTCTTTGTTGCGTCGTTGACGTTGTGTGCCCGTGTGTTCCTGTGCTCCCTGTGTCTGCCCGTCGTCTCCCTTCGTCCCCCTTCAAAGGTTTTTGTATTTGTTTTTCCCTATGTAAATAAATACCCTTTTAAGTGATGTTTACCTCTGGTGTCCTGCGCGGTTGCCCTTCCTCGCCTGTTTCCTCCCCGGCCATGACAGAACGACGCAACCAGACTATGGACCCCACGGATACCAGGAGCCCCTCCGAGCAAGAGGAAGTGATTTTGGAGCTCATAGATCTCTCCAGGAAGATCATTCATGCCGCTGATGAACCCCGTCAGATTATTCAGGCAATTTTCTGCTGCAGACTTTTTTCTTCCTCCACTTGGCTCCTCACCCATCCTGACACTGCCTCACTTGCCCATTCCATAATCATGCTCCGGAAAAACTTACAAGCTAAACTGTATAATATTGGTCGCCCTGTCCAGGGCAAGGACACAACCTTTTTCCTCCAAGCCATCGCTAATTCACCTCTCCTGCAGCCGGTCATCTCACCTCCATCGTCTCCTCAGCACCACTGCAGCTCAGCACCACAGGCGCTGCCTCGCTTTCCGGATCCGCCGTCATCCCTTCAACTCACCTCTCCCACCTCGTCCTCGTCATTTTCATCCTTTCACCCACAGCCCACCGCCTCCCCAGACCTCTCTTGGCTGCCAGATGACGCGGAGATTATTGATTCACCTCTGCTGGTGGACATCCTGGATGCTGAGAATCGTGCTTCCCACTCCAACAGAACGCGAAGGAAGCAGCGCTCCCGGCGTCGCCATGCTCCTCCCCAGCCACTCTCGCCTCAGTCAGCTATAGCACCTGCTCAGTCGCAGTCTTCCCAGTCAGCTGTAGCTCCAGCTCCCCCTCAGTCGCAGTGTTCCAAGTCAGCTGTAGCTCCAGCTCCCCCTCAGTCGCAGTGTTCCATGTCAGCTGTAGCTCCAGCTCCCCCTCAGTCGCAGTGTTCCATGTCAGCTGTAGCTCCAGCTCCCCCTCAGTCGCAGTGTTCCATGTCAGCTGTAGCTCCAGCTCCCCCTCAGTCGCAGTGTTCCATGTCAGCTGTAGCTCCAGCTCCCCCTCAGTCGCAGTGTTCCATGTCAGCTGTAGCTCCAGCTCCCCCTCAGTCGCAGTGTTCCATGTCAGCTGTAGCTCCAGCTCCCCCTCAGTCGCAGTGTTCCATGTCAGCTGTAGCTCCAGCTCCCCCTCAGTCGCAGTGTTCCATGTCAGCTGTAGCTCCAGCTCCCCCTCAGTCGCAGTGTTCCATGTCAGCTGTAGCTCCAGCTCCTCCTCAGTCGCAGTCCCAGACCCCTCAGTTAGCTCCAGCTCCCTCTGTTCACCCTGCTCCAGCTCCCTTAGCTCCAGCTTCCCCTGCACCTGTACCTGTTCAGCGGGTGGGGGCAGCCACGGACGGGCTGACCTCGGCACTCGCACCTGTTCCGCGGGTGGGGGCAGCCACGGACGGGCTGACCTCGGCACTCGCACCTGTTCCGCGGGTGGGGGCAGCCACGGACGGGCTGACCTCGGCACTCGCACCTGTTCCGCGGGTGGGGGCAGCCACGGACGGGCTGACCTCGGCACTCGCACCTGTTCCGCGGGTGGGGGCAGCCACGGACGGGCTGACCTCGGCACTCGCACCTGTTCCGCGGGTGGGGGCAGCCACGGACGGGCTGACCTCGGCACTCGCACCTGTTCCGCGGGTGGGGGCAACCACGGACGGGCTGACCTCGGCACTCGCACCTGTTCCGCGGGTGGGGGCAGCCAGGTCCAAGCCTTCGCATCGGTTTTCTGTGTTAGCTGCAGCAGCAGGGTCTCAGTCAGCTCTAGCTCCAGTCGCTCTCCCTCGCCTTCAGTCAGCTCCAGTAGCTCTTCCTCGGTCCCCAGTGTCAGCGGTTTCTGTGCCCTCTCAGTCAGTTCCAGTAGCTCTTCCTCGGTCCCCAGTGTCAGCGGTTTCTGTGCCCTCTCAGTCAGTTCCAGTAGCTCTTCCTCGGTCCCCAGTGTCAGCGGTTTCTGTGCCCTCTCAGTCAGTTCCAGTAGCTCTTCCTCGGTCCCCAGTGTCAGCTGTTTCAGTGCCCTCTCAGTCAGTTCCCTCAGCCCCTGTCTTAGTTCCTTCGGTTTTGGTCCCAGTTCCCTCAGCTCCTGCTCCCTCTGTAGCTCCAGTAGTGTCAGCTCCCTCTCAGGCCCCAGTGTCAGCTAGCTCTCAGCCTGCTCCCACGCAGCCAGCTCTCCCTAGCTCTCGGTCTGTTTCCACGCAGCCAGATCTCCCTAGCTCTCGGTCTGTTTCCACGCAGCCAGATCTCCCTAGCTCTCGGTCTGTTTCCACGCAGCCAGATCTCCCTAGCTCTCGGTCTGTTTCCACGCAGCCAGATCTCCCTAGCTCTCGGTCTGTTTCCACGCAGCCAGATCTCCCTAGCTCTCCGTCTGCTTCCACGCAGCCAGATCTCCCTAGCTCTCGGTCTGTTTCCACGCAGTCAGATCTCCCTAGCTCTCGGTCTGTTTCCACGCAGTCAGATCTCCCTAGCCCTCGGTCTGTTTCCACGCAGCCAGATCTCCCTAGCTCTCGGTCTGTTTCCACGCAGCCAGATCTCCCTAGCTCTCGGTCTGTTTCCACGCAGCCAGATCTCCCTAGCTCTCGGTCTGTTTCCACGCAGCCAGATCTCCCTAGCTCTCGGTCTGTTTCAACGCAGCCAGATCTCCCTAGCTCTCGGTCTGCTTCCACGCAGTCTGCTATCTCTGGCTCCCGGCCTGCTTCCACGCAGCCAGTCGTCTCCCGGCCTGCTTCCACGCAGCCAGTCGTCTCCCGGCCTGCTTCCACGCAGCCAGTCGTCTCCCGGCCTGCTTCCACGCAGCCGTCGTTTGACACACCCAAACTGTCCCCTGAGCAGCCCCTGCTGCCCAGGATGACGACCACCCAACCGGCACTCCGGTCCTCTACAGCATTTTGGCCTTCAGCAGTGCCGCTGCCCGCTCTCCCTCGTCCTCAGTCAGCTTCCGCTCTAGCCTCCGCTCAGTCCGAGCCGTTGGGGGTCTCCGCTCAGTCCGAGCGCTCCGAGCCAGAGGGTCCCGCTCAGTCCGAGCCGGTGGGGGTCTCCGCTCAGTCCAAGCGCTCCGCGCCAGAGGGCCCCGCTCAGTCCGAGCCGGTGGGGGTCTCCGCTCAGTCCGAGCGCTCCGCGCCAGAGGGCCCCGCTCAGTCCGAGCGCTCCGCGCCAGAGTGCCCCGCTCAGTCCGAGCGCTCCGCGCCAGAGGGCCCGGCTCAGTCCGAGCGCTCCGCGCCAGAGTGCCCCGCTCAGTCCGAGCGCTCCGCGCCAGAGGGCCCGGCTCAGTCCGAGCGCTCCACGCCGCCCGAGGGTTCCCCACCAGAGCCCGGGGTCGCCCGTCTCCGCCGCCGCATGCCCTGCGGTCGGCCTCCAGTGTCTGCTCCTCGTCGCCGCCGCCGCTGGGAGCGCGGTCGGCCCCCAGTCCTGTCTCCTCCACGTCGCCGCCGCTGGGAGCGCGGTCGGCCTCCAGTCCTGTCTCCTCCACGTCGCCGCCGCCGCTGGGAGCGCGGTCGGCCTCCAGTGTCTCCTCCACGTCGTCGCCGCCGCCGCTGGGAGCGCGGTCGGCCTCCAGTGTCTCCTCCACGTCGTCGCCGCCGCCGCTGGGAGCGCGGTCGGCCTCCAGTGTCTCCTCCACGTCGTCGCCGCCGCCGCTGGGAGCGCGGTCGGCCTCCAGTGTCTCCTCCACGTCGCCGCCGCTGGGAGCGCGGTCGGCCTCCAGTGTCTCCTCCACGTCGCCGCCGCTGGGAGCGCGGTCGGCCTCCAGTGACTCCTCCTCCTCCACGTCGTCGCCGCCGCCGCTGGGAGCGCGGCCGGCCTCCAGTGTCTCCTCCACGTCGTCGCCGCCGCCGCTGGGAGCGCGGCCGGCCTCCAGTGTCTCCTCCACGTCGTCGCCGCCGCCGCTGGGAGCGCGGCCGGCCTCCAGTGGCTCCTCCACGTCGTCGCCGCCGCCGCTGGGAGCGCGGCCGGCCTCCAGTGTCTCCTCCACGTCGTCGCCGCCGCCGCTGGGAGCGCGGCTGGCCCCTAGTCCTGTCTCCTCCACGTCGCCGCTGCTGGAAGCGCGGTTGGCCTCCCTCATCCAGACTCTGCTTTGTGGCCCCTTGGCCTGTGCGGCCCCCTGAACTGTATTTTTTGTTCTGGATTTCCCATGGACTCCCCTGAACTGTGGACTGTTTTTCCCCTGCCGTTTGCTGTTTTGTTTTTGTCTTGGCTCCTGTTCTGTTCATTGTTTCTGACCCTTGGTGTGGACATTGGGGCTCTCCGGCCTTGTGCCGTCGCTTTTTGTTTCATCCTGTTTTTTTTTTTTTTTTTCCTTCTCATCCCTGTGTTTTGTTCTTGTTTTTGGACTGTTGTTCATCCTTGTGCCGTTGCTTTTGTTTGTTCTGTTCCTTTTGATTGTTGCTTCCTTGCCCTCGTGTTCTAGATCTTGCCCCTGCGCTTCCCCAGTGTTTTTGTTTTGTCCCCTGTGTGTTGGTTTCGTTCCTGGGCCTTCTTCCTGTTTGCTCCCTGCCTGATTTTTTGTTTTGGTTTCGGGCCCTCCTTCCTGGTCCCCCGCCTCCCGCCCTAGTCTGGTTTTGTTTCTGGTTTGGCCTTTGAGGGGGGGGTACTGTCATGTCCTGGGCTGTTTGCCCAGTGTTTTGTGTTAATAGTTTATTTCCTGAGTTTGTCCTCCCTGTATGTTTGTCATGTTCCCAGTGTTGTGACTTGTCTGCGTGTTCCTTGGTTTATCACTTCCTGTTTTATTTTGCCAATGTGATTTCCTTGTGCTTTGTGTTTAGCTTTGCTTCCCCTGTGTAATTAGTTTCATTTGCCTCACCTGTTGTTCCCTGCTGTTTCCTCTTCCCCTGATTACCCATTGTGTATTTAAGCCCTCAGTTTCCATGTGTTCTTTGTTGCGTCGTTGACGTTGTGTGCCCGTGTGTTCCTGTGCTCCCTGTGTCTGCCCGTCGTCTCCCTTCGTCCCCCTTCCAAGGTTTTTGTATTTGTTTTTCCCTATGTAAATAAATACCCTTTTAAGTGATGTTTACCTCTGGTGTCCTGCGCGGTTGCCCTTCCTCGCCTGTTTCCTCCCCGGCCATGACACTTTATGGATCACTATCAGATGAACAGATCGCTAATTATCTTTTAAGAACAATGCTGATAACAGCAATGCCCCTCTTGTAACAGTATTTACATTTAAGTTTTTGTTGAGCTGTATATTTGAACTTGCTCTTTTGCACCGCCTAGTGGTGGACTATAGAAAGTACAATTGTTTGTAGCTTGTGTTTCCACCCGAGCCCACTGTACCGATGCACATGCTATGCGGGCTGCGGCGGCTGGTTAGCTCCACACAGAGAGAAAGAAACGCGGAAAGTTGATAAGTGAAGAAAGAAGGTGGAGAAGAAAAAACTAAGATCGTTAAGGATTGTTTAGCCCCTCCTGGATGTCAGTTCACGAGGTTTGTGTACTTATGTTTTATTATCTGTGATTAATATCTTCGTTGACTGACACAAAGTACAAGAATGAGTTTTGATATGGTATTTTTTTTTTGTTGTTTTCTTCTGTCGTGAGCAGTTCTCACGGGTTGTGAAGACAAGAATAAACCCTGTTTTATGATTCTACGTCGTGCGCTCGTTAATCCGTGAGGGTGCTACAGTGAGAACTCTTCTGCTCCGCGCGGGTAGATGAAAGGACGGTGCCGACAACAAGTAGCAGAGGCGCCACGGTCAGTCACGGCTATGCACAACAAGGACACAGCCATTGCAGGAAGGTTCAGGTGCCCCCAAAATAAATGTCGCCCCAGTTAAAGGACTTACTTGAGTTACTTACAAAAAATGGACTGTTAAAGGAATTAAAACCAGCTTCTCAGTATTGAGGAGCAAAGCAAAGGACTTGAATATTTTCTCATTGTTACATTTCTACCGCTTGAGTGACTGATATTTATACAGTATTAATTTGATGTTGTGATAAGTAATCTGTGCAATGTGCATTCACTGTGTTTAAGTAAGTGCCAGAAGATACAATATTAATGGCTTGGTAAAGACGTGATTTAAAGAGTTGCAATAATTACTGTGTTTTAAGATCACAACAGTCAGTTCAAATAAGACCAATATTCATTTACTCCTCCTTACCAAATCAAATTCAGGCTGCTGCAGTCAATCCTGCACTTAAGGTTAATTTAAGAGTAAATAATAAAATAAACTCCAACAATGGCAGAGTTCGAGGCTAATCCAGAAGTTAATGAAGATGGTGACGTGGAACAACTTCCTGCAGATGAAGAATTACAAGCAGCAAAAGGCACAGCTGATGATGTCTCTACTACCTCACAAAGGAGCCAAAGAGTCCGTACGCTGACGGAAAAGGGCCAAGAACTGCACGATGAGCACAAAAGGAAGGCTGCATATCGTTTCAGTGTGCGCTATGAGAAGTGGAAAGCTGTTAAGGATGCCAAAGGAGCCATAGATGGTCAATGCTCAAAGGGTCTGCTACAGGAACATGTCTCCAAGGTTTCAAGTGCTTCTAAAGATGTGAATGCTGCATATGTAGAGTTGAGACACATTGAATCTCCAGATAATGATACAAGACGGAGAATGGACGCGTGTGAAGCCATAACAAAGACAATTATCGGAGCACTAGCGAGGTGCCCAAGTAGAGCTGAAGTTCAAGGAGATGAATGCTAGGGGGAGACTGAGTCTATATCTAAGTTAGTAGCCTCAGACAGGATAAGTGTAAGGTCAGACAACACTAAGCTCTCCTCTCGTTCAAGAGTTTCCACTAGACACTCCAGCAGGCTCTCGGATAAAAGACAAGATGCAGCTGCTGAAGTTGCAGCAAATGAACCTGCGCTGCAAGTTCTGCTTGAACAAGAAACTCATATGAAGGAAATTGAAAGACAAGAAACAGAAATAGCACAAAGACAGAGAGCTCTAGAAGCTAAGCGCAGAGAAGTGGAGCGACTTGAGACAGTAAAAAGGCTAAATGCAGCAAGGGCTCGACAACAGGTGTATGAACAAGGTGAATGCTCAGATGAAGAAATATACAGCCTACTTCATCACAGCTCTGACAAGAAACATGAAGTCAAGTCTGGAAACAATGACTCACATTTAAACCGGTGTCCTTCCCCACAAAATGTGACACTCCAACAAGAAGTGAATACAACAGACCTGGTCAAGGCATTTGCAGAGTCTCTCAGTGTAAGTCGTCTTCCAGCACCAGAGCCAACAATATTCAGCGGTGATCCTATTAGATATAATGATTGGAAGATTTCCTTTCAGACTCTAATCGGCAGAAAAAATATACCAGTTGAAGAGAAGACTTATTACCTGAGAAAGTATGTAAGTGGACCTGCAAGGAAGGCAATAGAAGGATACTTTCCGCTTGGCACAGAGTCAGCATATTATGCAGCATGGACAGTTCTCGAAGAGAGGTATGGCAATCCCTTCCTTGTAGCCAAGGCCTATAGAGATAAACTTGATGCATGGCCCAAGATAAGCTCTAAGAGTAGTATGGAACTTCAAGCGTTTGCTGACTTCCTTTGCTGCTGCAAGACTGCCATGTCACAAATGAAGGGCCTTGAAGTGCTCAATGACTGCAATGAAAACCAAAGGATGCTTGCAAAACTCCCAGATTGGCTCATTTCACGGTGGAACAGAAAGGTTATGGAAGTGCAAGAGGAGAGCCACACCTTTCCAACCTTCAGCCAATTTGTGGATTTCATCTCACGAGAAGCCAAAATTGCCTGTAATCCCATAACATCTCTTTTCACTCTGAAATCAAGTGAAATTGAAGGAGCAAAAACACCAAAGAACAGAAGCCATGGAGCGAAGGTACTGGCAACTAACTCAAATGAAAGATCTGTCAGTACTAGTTGTATCTACTGTGAGAAGTCAGGTCACAGCCTGCTTAAGTGTAGGAAGTTCATGAGTGAAAGCATTGATGAGAGGTTAAACTTTGCTCGAGACAAGCAGTTATGTTTTGGCTGCCTGAAGTCTGGTCACCATTCTAAGGATTGTGAGAGCAGAGCAACATGTGATACATGTGATAAAAAACATCCAACATGTCTTCATGACAATCGTACCAGGAAAGAAAGAACAATGAGAAATCAAACCAACAGTGACAGCACAAGACAAAGAAACCCAGATGCTTCACAAGACAACAGTTTCACACCAACAACAAGTGAAGCAACATCTAACAGAGTCGCGCAGAATGTTGATGACACTCACACCTCCTCCATTGTTCCAGTATGGGTGTCAGCTGAAGGTGAGCCAGAGCGCGAAGTTCTTGTGTACGCGCTTCTTGATACGCAGAGCGACACGACCTTTATTCTTGAAGAAACGGCACGAGCTCTGCATATAAAAGGCGAATAAGCTCAGCTAAGGCTTACCACCATGTCTTCAAGAAACACAGTTGTGTCCTGTTTCAAGCTCTCAGGTCTACAAGTAAGAGGGTTTTACTCAAATAAGACAATTTCCCTACCTGTAACGTATGCAAGAGACTTCATACCTGCAAATCAAGATCACATTCCAACCCCTCAAACAGCCAAGGCATGGCCTCATCTTGAATGCATTGCAGATGAGCTTGCTCCAATACAAAGCTGTGATATTGGCCTGCTGATTGGCTACAACTGCCCCCAAGCACTTGTTCCTCGTGAAGTTGTGTCAGGAAATGAAACCCAGCCATTCGCACAAAGGACTGATCTGGGGTGGAGTATTGTGGGTTATGGCAATCCATGTCTCGATTATGGAGATGGCTTTGGAGTGAGTCATCAAGTCGTTGTGAAGCAAGTGGTGCCTGATGTTCAACCCTATTCAAACATCACCAACAAGGTCCACTATGTTTACAGAACTCAGATAAGGGAAACGGTCTCTTCTACAGAGGTCCTAAAAATGTTGGAATCTGACTTTGTTGAGAAGGCTTCAGAAAATGTAAAGGTCTCTCAAGAAGATCTCAGATTTCTAACAAAGATAAAGAAGGGCATTAGGCACAAGGAGGATGGTCATTTTGAGATGCCACTCCCATTCAAGAGCGAAAGGCCTAACCTGCCAGATAACAAGGCATGTGCTTTTCATCGTCTCAAATGTTTAGAAAGGAGGCTGAAGAGGAACAAGCAGTACTACATGGATTACAAGAATTTCATGGATGAGATAATAGCCCATGGGGATGCTGAAAAGGTTCCAGACCAAGACACTGACAAAAGACCAGTTTGGTACATCCCACACCATGGGGTGTATCATCCACAAAAACCTGGAAGGATTCGCGTCCTCTTTGATGCCTCTGCTAAGTTCCAAGGCACTTCACTAAATGACCATCTTCTGACTGGTCCAGAACTAACAAACACCCTGCTCGGAGTCTTGTGTCGCTTCCGTAAAGGCCCAGTGGCCTTCATGTGTGATATTGAACGCATGTTCCACCAGTTTCACGTGCGTGCTTGCGACCAAGATTACCTACGGTTCTTGTGGTGGGAGAACGGCGACCTTGAAACTCCATTCACAGTCTACCGAATGAAGGTACACCTATTCGGTGCAGCATCGTCTCCAGGTTGCGCCAACTATGGTCTCAAGCACCTTGCAGCTGAAGGAGAAGGAAGTTTTATTGAAGAAACCATCTAGTTCATCAAAACCAACTTCTATGTTGATGATGGACTAGCAAGTGTCGACACTGAAGATCAAGCAATACAGCTTGTCAATGAAGCACGCAAATTGTGCAGCACGGGCAACCTTCGGCTGCACAAGTTTGTCTCAAACAGCACCCGAGTTTTAGCTTCGCTTCCAAAGGAAGAATGTGCTGCGGTTGCCAAGGACCTTGATATAGCATTTGAGGCAGTGCATATGGAAAGAGCACTTGGCGTACAATGGTGCGTGGAATCAGATCAATTCCAGTTCCGAGTGGTTGTCAAGGAAAATCCACTCACCCGAAGAGGAGTATTATCTACAGTTGCCTCTGTGTTCGATCCATTTGGGTTCGTGTCACCTTTCATTTTGCTAGGAAAACAAATCTTGCAACAAATGTGCCGAGACAAGCTCAGTTGGGATGAAGCCTTACCTGATAGCCTTCGTCCCCAGTGAGAGTCCTGGCTGCGTGACCTGGGAAACCTAGCAGAGGTAAGGATTCGCAGATGCTACATCCCTCCGAACTTCAAGCCACAACACTATGAGCTTCATCATTTTTCTGATGCGAGTGCATCTGGATATGGCATGTGCACTTACCTGAGGGCAGTAAGCCCATCTGGCGAAGTTCACTGCTCCTTGGTGATGGGAAGATCGAGAGTTCCACCATCCAAAGTCACAACTATTCCACGGCTTGAGTTGTCGGCTGCTGTTGTTGCTGTTCGCATCAGTGACATGCTGAAAAGGGAATTGGAAGTGGAAATCTCAGAAGAAAGGTACTGGACTGACTCCAAGGTGGTACTCGGATACATCAGTAATGAAGCCAGAAGGTTTCATGTATTTGTTGCAAACCGTGTGGAACGCATCAAACAAAGTACAGAGTCAACACAATGGTGGTATGTAACCTCCGAAGATAATCCAGCAGATCACGCCTCAACAGGCCTTACAGCAAAACAACTTGTAGCCTCAAACTGGTTCAAAGGTCCAGATCTTCTCTGGCAGAAGGTCATAACCAGTGGTGAAATCAAGGTGGGAGAGTTATCGAACAGTGACCCAGAGGTCAAGAAGGTTCAAGTCCACAAGATACAAGCAGAAGAACAAAGGTCACTGTTGGATCGGCTACACAAGTTTTCAGACTGGTTGAGAATGATTAAGGCTGTTGCCAGACTCAAGCGCTATGTCAAGGAAATGAAGGATCACAAGAGGTCATGTGACATTGTCACCCTGCAAGAGAGAAAGGAAGCAGAGGTAACAATAATAAGGATGGTTCAAGAAGCGGCGTTCGCTCAGGAAATAAAAACCTTACAACATCATGAAGTGATGCAGACCAATGACAGGGTCAACAAGCTACACAAGTTATGTCCATTTCTTGACGACCATGGCATTCTTCGGGTTGGTGGACGCTTGATGCATGCTGCCTTGCATCCTGATGTCAAGCATCCTGTGATCCTGCCAAGAAACAGTCACGTGACTGCGTTACTCGTCAAACATTATCACGTGAAGACTTACCATCAAGGACGAGGAATCACTATGAATGAGCTCCGAGCTAACGGATTTTGGATACTTGGATGCAGTAAGATTGTTTCATCCTGTATCTATAAATGTGTAAAATGCAGGAGGTTCAGAAGACCCACAGAGCAGCAGAAGATGGCAGACCTCCCGGAGGACCTCCCGGAGGACCGGATGGAAACTGCACCACCATTCACCTACTGTGGGATGGACTGCTTCGGTCCCTTTTGTCAAAGAAGGCCGCAAGGAGTTAAAGCGTTACGGATTGCTAATCACCTGCATGTGCTCCAGAGCAGTACATCTCGAGATGCTTGATGATCTGTCTACAGATTCCCTCATCAACTCTTTACATGCATTCATCGCCATCAGAGGTACAGTTCGACAAATAAGGTGTGATCAAGGCACGAACTTTGTAGGCACCAGAAATGAGTTTGTTGAAGCATTTAAAGAAATGGATCAAGCAAAACTGGGAAAACTGGACTGCGAGTTTCTCATGAACATCCCAGCGTCAAGCCGGGAGAACATCCCAGCGTCAAGCTGGGAGAGACAAATCCGCACCATAAGAAGTGTACTCACATCAATCCTGGAACAATCAGGCAAACAACTCGACAGCTCCTCTCTAAGGACGTTCCTGTATGAAGTCATGGCAGTTATCAATAGCAGACCATTGACTACTGACCAACTGTGTGATCCATCAAACCTAGAACCTTTAACACCAAACCACATACTAACCATGAAGTCCACGATCATCTCCCCACCTCCAGGAAGGTTCGTGAAGGAAGATCTTTATCTCCGTAAGAGGTGGCGTCGTGTTCAACTCCTCACCAACACTTTCTGGACAAGGTGGAAAAGAGAGTATTTGTTGAATCTCCAGAGTAGACAGAAGTGGACCAAAGAGCGTAGAAATGCTAAGGTCGATGATGTTGTCCTCCTGAAGGATGAGATAACTCCACGCAACCAGTGGAAGTTGGCAAGGATCATTGAAGTTTACCCTGGTAAGGACGGAAGAGTGAGGAAGGTGAAATTGTTGATAAGTGATCCAACTCTGGACAAAGAAGGAAAGCGTACCTCCAAACCTGTTCATCTGGAGAGACCAATTCAGAAGATAGTCGTTCTGATAAAAGCAGAAGAAGATTCTCAGCCTCACTCTGCCTAAAATATAGTTCATACTTCTTAATTCATAAGCAATTCATTATTTCATTGTTAATAGTTTGTTCCTTTAAAATCACAAGTGATTGGTGGGAGTGTAACAGTATTTACATTTAAGTTTTCGTTGAGCTGTATATTTGAACTTGCTCTTTTGCACCGCCTAGTGGTGGACTATAGAAAGTACAATTGTTTGTAGCTTGTGTTTCCACCCGAGCCCACTGTACCGATGCACATGCTATGCGGGCTGCGGCGGCTGGTTAGCTCCACACAGAGAGAAAGAAACGCGGAAAGTTGATAATTGAAGAAAGAAGGGAGAAAGAAGGTGGAGAAGAAAAAACTAAGATCGTTAAGGATTGTTTAGCCCCTCCTGGATGTCAGTTCACGAGGTTTGTGTTTCATTTGTGTTGTGGGTTCTTCAATAAACACACAGGTACTTGAAGAGAACGGGCTTTATCTTTTAAGCTATTTGCACACTCATCTAACAGGCGTACACACTGAACTGCGCTCACAACAACGACGACAACTTCTTCTACCTGTATCGGTTAACACTGAGTTTCTATAACGCACATGCGCCATCTACTGGGCTTATAGAGAATTACCTCATTTAGGATGACCAATCAATTGTTCATATTGTTAGTTTGTGTACTTATATGTTTTATTATCTGTGATTAATATCTTCGTTGACTGACACAAAGTACAAGAATGAGTTTTGATATGGTATTTTTTTTTGTTGTTTTCTTCTGTCGTGAGCAGTTCTCACGGGTTGTGAAGACAAGAATAAACCCTGTTTTATGATTCTACGTCGTGCGCTCGTTAATCCGTGAGGGTGCTACACCTCTGTACCACGTGCCAGAAACACAAAAGAAATTTATATATAAATACATCATGTTTTGATCTTTGTGGAGTGAATCATAACTAAATGAACCATTGAATGTCTGATTATTACTTTGACACACGGTAGTCTCCGATATTATTCCCAGTTTGGGGAATAAACTGAAGCTGTCTCGCTACTACTGCATTACAGCTTTTAATTTAAAAACATTTTGTTGCAGACTTTGAGCAACAACAAACAGGGTTATGCTACTATGTAAAATACTTAAGACCACGATAGTGAACTCAAACTAGATGTGTTTTAGCCTGATTAAATATAGACAACCTGCACGTGTGTGGGTGAAAAAGTGTTGTTGCAGCATGCAACACACTTTCTGTGTGCTGTTTTGTAAACAAAGGTTAATGAGACAGATACACTAACACGATAGGAACATGTCTTATATTGTTTGGTAACAACAAATCTGTGTATTGAGAACAACCTTTTTTGACGAAGCAGGGAAATAGATGTAACATTGTGCTTTATGACACACAGCTGTTAGTCAAGAACATCGCTCATGAATGCATTATGTCTTTTGTTGTGGCATCCACATGTCTTAACACAAGGTGTTTTATGACACACATGAGTGTTAGCTAAGCTCATCCCTGTTGAATGGGCTACAGTGGAGATAATGCGTCTTTGTTGTAACACAACATGTTTTATGGCATACACATTGTGAGTGTATTACTGTGAACTTTTATAAATAAAAATACACACATGATGTACTTTAACCAAATTTGATAGGCTACATAACACCACTAGCTATATGTAATGTTTTCAAACAAACAAACATGATCACTGGGATATGACATTATAACTGTGCGATGGGAGTTGCGTGAGTATTAGACTGATCTTCTCTTTAAAATGAGTGCAGACTCAAACACTCAGGCTGATGTTTCAAAGATAAAATCTGTAAACAGTTTGTCATTTTGCATTGACAAAGATATTCTTCGTCTATTTGGGCCAATAAAGTAATAAGGACAGCTCAGTTTCTGCAGCCCCTCACCCTGTTCTTTTCAGCTCTTTAAATGACTCACGCACTGAGAATAGGGATAGGATTTTAAGTGGATCCATTCTACATATCAATCCACAAGGCTTTTAAATAAAATGACAAACACAAAAACAAAGGTCAATTTATCTATAATTACATACAATTATATTAATTTTAGTTAGTTTTGTAAACTCACCATACAGTTTTAGTGTGTTATCACTTTTTTTCCTTTTAATTATCATTATCATTTAGCAGCACAGTGGTGCGGTGGTTAGCACTGCTGCCTCACAGTTAGAGTACCTTCTGGAAGGCCTGGGTTTGATTCCACCTTGGCACGGGCCTCTCTGTGGAGTTTGCATGTTCTCCCTGTGTCTGCGTGGGTTTTCTCCGGGTACTCCGGTTTCCTCCCACAGTCCAAAGACATGCAGTTACTGGAGTTAAGTTAATTGGCCACTCTAAATTGCCCATAGGTGTGAATGTGAGTGTGGATGGTTGTCTGTCTCTCTGTGTTGGCCCTGCGACTGGCTGGCTACCTGTAGAGGGTGTACCGTGCCTCTTGCCCTATGTCAGCTGGGACAGGCTCCAGCCCCCCCCGTTGATCACCACCAACAGAAGTCGGCTCCTCAGTGCAGTGCTGAAAATACTTCTCACATGTCTGATCTTGTCGAACCTTGGATCCAGGAGGAACAATGCGGTTTTCGTCCTGGTCGTGGAACGCTGGACCAGCTCTTTATCCTCTCAAGGATATTCGAGTGTGCGTGGGAGTTTGCCCAACCAGTCTACATGTCCTTTGTGGACTTGGAGAAGGCATTCGACCGTGTCCTTTGGGAGGTCCTGCGGGAGTATGGGGTGTCTGGCCCGTTGTTGTGGGCCATTCAGTCTTTGTACAACCGCAGTGAGAGCTTGGTCCGTATAGCCGGTAATAAGTCGGATTCGTTTCCTGTGGGTGTTGGACTCCGTCAGGGCTGCCCTTTGTCACCGATTCTGTTCATAATTTTTATGGACAGAATTTCTAGGCGTAGCCAGGTGGCGGAAGGCTTCTTCCTTGGTGGCCTCAGAGTCTCATCTCTGCTTTTTGCGGATGATGCGGTTCTGTTGGCTTCATCAGGGGGTGGCCTCCAGCTCGCAGTGGAACGGTTCGCAGCCGAGTGTGAAGCGGCCGGCATGAGAATCAGCACCTCTAAGTCTGAGGCCATGGTCCTCAGCCGGAAAAAGGTGGAGTGCCATCTCCGGCTCAGGAACGAGTTCTTGCCCCAAGTGGAGGAGTTCAAGTATCTCGGGGTCTTGTTCCCAAGTGATGGGAGAAGGGAGCGGGAGATCGACAGAAGGATCGGGGCTGCTTCTGCAGTGATGCGGATGCTGCACCGGTCTGTCGTGGTGAAGAGAGAGCTTAGTGTAAAAGCGAAGCTCTCGATTTACCGGTCGATCTACGTTCCTACCCTCACCTATGGTCACGAGCTTTGGGTAGTGACCGAAAGAATAAAATCGCGAATACAAGTGGCAGAAATGAGTTTCCTTCGAAGGGTGGCTGGCCTCTCCCTTAGAGATAAGGTAAGGAGTGCGACCATCCGGGAGGGGCTCAGAGTAAAGCCGCTGCTCCTCCACATCGAAAGGAGCCAGTTGAGGTGGCTCAGGCATCTGATTAGGATGCCTCCTGGTCACCTCTTGGGTGAGGTGCTCCAGGCATGTCCCACCGGGAGGAGGCCCTGTGGTAGACCCAGGACACGCTGGAGGGATTATATCTCTCGGCTGGCCTGGGAATGCCTTGGGGTCCCTCCAGATGAGCTGGAGGAGGTGGCTGGGGAGAGGGAAGCCTGGGCTTCTTTGCTTAGGCTCCTGCCCCCACGACCCGGCTCCGGATAAGCGGGAGAGAATGGATAGATGGATGGATGTCTGATCTTGCATTCTGATTGGTTATAGGGACATGCAGGCTTTTATGGGTAATAGGAAGAGTCTTTTGGAGGCGTTTGATAATTTACACTAGTCAGAGACGGTATTTAATGGTTTATGATGCGACATGATTGATTGGTGTATAGTACCTGTGGCAGTACTATTCAGGGGACCGGATGAAAAGCTCTGGCGGACCGGATGTGGCCCATGGGCCGCCAGCTGATGTTCCCTGCTTTATGACCTATAATAGCACAAGTCAGCCAGATCATATCTTTACATTTATACATGCTGTAGTACCATCTTGTGGAATATTTCAACTTACTATATATCAATAGAATCTTCATAACCCTAATTTTATAATATGTATGAAAGAAATCCATAGTAACTACAGGAAGCAGCTAAAAAGTGCATCGACCCACAAAAAAAGTGAAAATAGTTTTTCTTATGTACATATTTTACTAGATACAGAAATGCAAAATCTGTACTTCCTAATGAAAACAATAAAGTGCATAGATTGTGTTGTGTTTGTGCTTCTTACACAATTTCTGAGAACCTGTTAGTGGAAGGATAGAGCGCTCTGGGACACACTGAATGCATGATATGTAAGTGTAGATCCTCCGGTTTTATATGCAAAAAGAATTATTGCGCTATTGTATGTGGTTGTAATTCAACCAGTATTTAAAAATAGTTACGCATTTGCTGGTCACAAAAGAATAAATGCACTGACTAGGGTTTAATATTTTTCCCGAAAATGACATGAATCAAATCCCGGGAAATGACAAGCCATTTCCCGGGAATCCCGGGAAAAAGTTTATTTATTTTTTATTTTAATTAGGCCTTCTGTAGCCTGTGTCGGCCTTAACCTATTGTGATATTGTAGAGGTAGCTTTCCAGCTATGTCCTGTTATGCCCAGTAGGGGGTAACGTCGGCTTGATTAATGCAATAAAACCTACATCTCGACATTCGAGTGCTCGAGCTATGCGGTGTTGTATCGTTCCTCAACACTCCCTTAACAAATATAATTCGAATATTCCTCCATTGTACATGGAATTATACCAAGCTATTTTACAACTGCTGGTACAAAACAATACGGTTCATCTCCACAGCATTGATAAAGGCTCAGCCACGCTGTCGTGGCGACATCTGTTGCGCTATATCTCCACCAGTGGAACGCTGTAATAGTCATTGAAAAGTTAACTACCGTACTACACTATAATATGACATAACACAGGGCCTTGAGTAATGCACTACGACTTGGTCATTGCCATTCTGGCAACAGCAAATTTATAACACCATGTCTGAGGGTTAAAGTAGGTTCGCTGTGAATCGTCTTTTGAAAAACTGGCCGATCCTTATAGCCTAAAAAATATACATTTTACTCAACTCCATTTTAAAAGCGAAATATGTTAAAGCAATCTATTTCATGATAATTTCTTCACACATTAGGCCCGTATCCTAATTCATGATTGTTAGTAAGCGGCTGCAAACGAGGAAAAGAAACTCGAAGTTAAACAGATATTTCTTTATTGTTCAGGGCAGGCACATTTTATAGGCTATATAATGCAATATAACAATATATAATAATATAAAATTATATAATACAAAATACCTTAGGGTAAACACATTGCCTACGATTTCAACAAATTAAAGAGGAAAAAAGCACAACTGTGTAATACCTCTATTAAAACGCTTGAGATGAAGGCTGAAGCCTTAAACGGAGGCTGAACGTGCCTGAAATGAAGAGTAATGCTTTTCGCATTAAACGAACCCTTCTCTCAATATTTCCTTAAATTTAACATTCTGAAGCTTTCTTTTCTTTCTGAAAGTCAAATCGACGCGCGCGACTTTTTTCCCGGTTTCCCGTCTAACGTTTCCCGGGAAACGGGAAATGGTTCTGATCGCATTTCCCGGGAATCCCGGATCCCGGGATTAAACCCTAGCACTGACATATTAATTGACATGTAAATGTATCCTTTTTAAAAAATGTCTTTTCTTTTCTTTTTTTTTAATTTATAGCATCTTAGTCTACTCAGTAATTCCAGTTGAAGCCCAACACTGATCATCTATTTGCTTGATGCATCCTCCAAATAAAGATTTAGACATTATACAAGAGAGCAAAGTTAGTGAGGGAAAGACATTTGTTTATCAAATACACTGTTTTGGTTGCCTGTTGGGGTATTTGAATGTATGGGTATGAGGAAATTTAACATTTAAATCTTGAGAACATCCAAGATCATCTTTGTTTCTGCATACAATCAGATTCCACACAGTCAAGAAAACAATATGAAGTCAATTTGTGCCAAACACATTATAAAAATAATGTCAGTGAGCAACCTAATTCCATACACCTGTGACACGGTGAACCCAATCCAGGGGGGGTACGTGTGTATTGGGGTTCTGTGCAGTATCACAGACCTCTGTATGTGTCGGTCAACTTCGGCTTGTTCAAAATGGAGCAGCCAGTCCTTACAAGTATGCAGAAATTTGAATGTATTACCACAGTTTTGAAGTTCATTGGCTCCCAGTTCAATACTGGATTACCTTTCGTTACCAACAAAAAAATACTACGTGTATCTGTAAAGAAATGTGCAATATAAAATAAGAATGTATTGACACCAACACTGATATAGATTCTTACCAAATACAGTGTTTGTGTTTTGGCTTGGACGCATTTGCATTCTATTGAAAACTGCATTCAGGTTTTTACTTAACAAATTCCCAAAGCTCACAGAATGGCCATTTGTATGCCTTGTTGTGATGTTTGGAAAGGAAATGTTAAAGTGACTGATGGCATAGATATGGCAGTTAATGGTCAAAGGTGTTAACTGAGAAAAGATTGCAGGTGGCGGTCCTAGTAGTTGTGGCTTGCTAACCTTAGCTGGTGGTAGGACTTTCTTCAAAGCATCTCTAACCATCAGCAGTGTTTTCATTCCCTAAATAAAAACAACAGCTTTTGAATCCTGCTGCCTTGCATCCTGCTGATTTCCTGCTTCTCTTTGGAAAAAATTTGAATAAGCTTGGAGTTGGTGTGGGAGTGGGGGTGGAGCAGACCTTTCCATAGAGAGATATAATATCGCTACTTCCAGTCAGTCTTTATAAACTGCAGTTTTTACAGATTCTGTGTTTCACAGAACTGACAGATAAGGATCTTCATCAAACATCATCAAGGTGAGTGCTGCTGTATGAACCTGTCTGGTGGGAAGCATAGCGCAGGCCAGTGCAAGAATGGCATAACAGAATCACTGCTTATTAAGGTTGTATCAAATTGTTGCTGTTTGAAGCGAAGCTGATTTGTAAATTATTCAACCTGCTCAGACCAACAATTTGTTCCACTCGTTCATTGTGAATAAAAACTTTGTCATTAGCTAGTAAATTTTTTAATTATTGACGATATCTAAGGTATACAAAATTATTCTAGGCCAGCATCAAATAACTGCATGAAAGAAATCATTCACTGAATACTTTAATTAAAATATAGAAATATTTTTGCACTTTTTTTCAAAAATTGTCCAAATTTCACGAATTAACATGAGTACAGGATTTCAGTTAACTTCACATAAAAATTATTTTTAGTTAAAATAAGATATACAGGGCCAGTCAAATGTTTGGACACAATGTAACTGGTTCTGCATACCCACATTAAAAGTTACAGATATGTGAGCAATAGAGGACAGAGGTGTTTATTTCAGTCACTCAGTTTGAAGAGGAAGTCTGTGTTTTATGGTGATGAAGCGGTCAATATTGATCTTGTAGAATTATCCAGTGGCCTTTGAGTCCTCTACAACAACAACAGAGTCAGCTGATATTTCTGTGAGATTTATAAATATTTCCTGTCCACAGGTGTGACCAGGATAGCGTTTTATCCTTTTTAGACATGCTGCTTTGCTGGTGGTTGGTCTTGTGAGCACAGGCTGAAGCAGCTTGTGTGCCTTCATCATCTTTTACTGGTTATGAGCAACAGTTCTGATTCCAGTACTTCCAATATGAAACTTACATTTATTAAATACACGTTGAGCATTTGAGAGAAAAAAAAGGGTAGTTATGTTGTCAAATGTGCACATATATGATTATTCTATTACTAAGGGAATATCATCAGTTCATGTAATTCAGTGGTTTTTCTGTTCTTCAGATAACTGGAAACATACAGTAAGAGTTTGACTCTGGTGATTTGTAAACTACAAAGTTACAGCCACACTAACCAGTCGAGGAACCAGCAAACTAGCAGGTTTTGTGTTTTCCTAATTAAAATGATGGTTTTGTCAGTCTCAGAAAGCAGCTTCAGTTCCTCATCAGAATGAACTCTATGACGGCAGCTTGAGAGCTGAAAATGGCTGAAATGGTTATAAATAAATAAATGGTTACAAATAAATAAATGGCTATAAATAAACAAATTCTGCTGTCAGTCCATGTGCGGTGTGTTTAGCACCCATGTTAGCAGTATACTGTGACTCTCCTTTTGGCACTCACCCAGAAGAAGTGAGCAGCATATAGAACCAGTTTCAGGCTTCCTGGAAACCTATTATCTACATAGAAAGAGAAGAAATTTCTAAGTGACTTGTAAAGAGATTATTTTGTAAGAACTCATACTTTACATTATAAAAGCATGTTTTCATGATATGGTGACTTTAAATTATTGTAAGTGTATTTTTATTCATAAAAACATTTATTTATGAATTTATGTATGTTTTTCACTCATGATCAGCCTTGGGTTTCAATCAACTGTTTCCTAACTTCATCTCTTATGAGAGACTGTCAGCTGTTCAGTAACATTTATTTCTATAATCTCATATTCATAAATCACTAGTTTGTACATCACTTACTGCTGAAACAGCACAGCAGACTTCTTCAGTCTCATTCCTGGATTTGTGTGTGTTTCTTCTTGTTCCAGTTTACTTCTGTCTAAAACATCATGAGGAACATGTGCGTTCTCATCCTCCTGCTGCTTTTCCTCACTCCTATGTGTGCACAACTGATGCACTTCACACAGTACCCTTACTCTGATGGGACGACTTGGAAAAATGCACAGGCCTTCTGCAGGAAGAATCACATCGACCTGGTCACAATCCAAGATGATCAAGAGAATACATTTTTCAGTGGATATGGATGGATTGGATTATATCGAGAGAATGCATCAAGTCCATGGAAATGGTCCAGAGGAGACAAAATGACTAACTTCACCAATTGGGACACTGATGGTAAGTTGAATGTGACTTAGTTAAGTTTTCAAGCATTAATGCCTTCAGTTGCAGGTCAGTGGAACACAATTTCAGTCCTTATTTGAAATCCATCCAAGTGTTTTTATCTGTGCTCTGCATCTCTCACTTCTTGCAGAGCCAAACCCACTGGGGGACTGTGTATACAAGGACAAAGGCAAATGGAAGACTGACAACTGTGCTGCCAAACATTCTTTCATCTGCTATGATGGGCTGGTTCTGGTGAAGGAGAATAAGACATGGGAGGAGGCCTTAGACCACTGCAGGTCTCTGGGTGGAGTGGACACAGCCTCGTTATACTGGAATCACAGATATGACTTGGCCACCCTGATCACTCCAGAAGACCTCAACACTGCTCGCAAGAGCGCACAAGCAGCTACCACTGATGAGGTTGGCTACTTTTCTCCACTGTATTTGTGTTGGTGAGAAACTCACACTTTTGTTTATATATATTTCTCTGCTCAATGTTGGCAGGTGTGGACAGGCATGCGTTTCCTGGCTGGTGAGTGGCTGTGGGTGGGTGGAGAACAGATGCAATATGAAAATATTCCAAGCTGTCCGACTGACAGCTCCTGTGGCGTCCTTGAGAAGAGCGGCACTGCACCCTTCAGCACAAGAGACTGCCAGCTGAGGAGGAACTTCTTCTGTTACAAAAGACCTTAAACTCACTGACTTCATTTTTATGTTGAGCATAAATTTGAGGAATTTGTACTTGAATTTCCATTTCCTGACACATACATGTGCATACACTATGACTCATAAGCTTGTCACCCCCCCAAAATTCACAAGTTTATGAAAATCCATTGTTTTATTTATCATATGTGTTACAAGGCAAATAGGAAACATATTCAAGTCACTGACAAGGTTAAAAAATAGTATTTTTACTTGAAATAACAATTTTGTCAGGCTTCTCCTGACGTACAATAATTTTCTTTCTTTTTTTTTTGAAATAGTTTCTAGTACCCCAGCTCTTATCACAGCCCCTGATTCTGACCCCTCTGTTTCAGTCCCTAGCTCTGCTGTTTTTACTCAGTTTATCTCTGAGACTTGAGTCTGAGAGGATGCAGTTGGCCATATTAAGCCATCAGGTTCCCTCTGTGATCTTATCCCTCCGTGATTTTTTAAAGAAATTTTATCCAGCACAGGGCAGCCTGTTCTTGCCATTATAACCAGCAGTCTGTCCTCAGGTGTGGTACCTGCTAATTCAGTCACTGCTTAAGAAACCTGGCCTTGAACACACTGTGCTGGCTAATTCTCGGCCTATTTCCAAGCTGCCTTTTCTTTCTAAGGTTTTAGAAAAAACTGTATATTGTCATTAGATGAGAATAGCATCCTGGAGGTTTTTCAGTCAGGTTTTAAAACCCTTCATAGCACAAAATCCGCTTTAATAAAGGTTTTTAATGACATCTTTCATGCATCTGGTAACCACATTGTGCTTGTTTTGCTTGACTTAACTGCTGCTTTTGATACAGTAGACCACAACATTTTAATATCTCGATTACATCACTTCTAGAGTTCAATCCTTAACTGGGTCCCAATGATAGAATGACAACACACACAAATTTTAACAAAACAATGTGATAAATGTAATTGTTGGCTTAAAAATCTTTGACTTAATTCATCTGAAGAATCCAGATCCTGTTGTTCTGAAATGTACCATCAGTGCACTGAACATACAAGCCCGCACATATAAAAATAATAGTTTGTTTCTATATGAACACTGAAGGTAGTATCACTTGATCACTTGACAGTTCTATTCCACACAGAACTCCAAAAGTAAATAACACCTGTTAGGGATTATTTTTTACTCAATGAATAAAAGACAAATGTTTAAAGGTAAACTCCAACAAATTAATTAATAAACAGTGGATCAACCAAATAATAAACAATTAAATAATACATTAGACAGAGAGCAACAGGAAGTGCCAGACTAAATTCTCTGTCTGAAATCTGGGTCATGAAAAACCAGCTTGAACAAGGTTGAATGACGAAGGTCAACTCGTAGTGCCCAGAGATTGTTTATGTTTAGATAAGAGGCAGTATGAAGATGTTATGGTTAGACAGGAACACGAGCTCAGAGAGAGAGAGAGAGAGAGAGAGAGAGCACACGTAGGCCGGCTGCATATGCATGTGTGATTTCTTTCTGATTCTTTAACTTTTCTCCACTAATTGTCTCTAATATGATAGAGCCAGGGACCCACAAGTGTGCTCCCCTTTAAAAGAAAAGAAATAAAAGTAATTAATTAATTAAATGAATTAAATAAATGAAACAAAACAATATTTGCTTCTCAGTATTTATAAGGGGTTTACGTCAATTCTTCCAATCACTGAGATCATTGTTCTATATATTTATGTAAATATGCATGTTGTCATACATATGTTCATACACACACACACACACACACACACACACACACACACACACACACACACACACGCACAGAGGCCTCCTCATTCACACTTTTAGTTGCAACTTTTACTAACAATTTCTTGCCAATTTATTAGTCTCTATTTATTCACACAACACTTGTTGTTACAATTTGTATTTTCTGCCAACATATACCATGAAAAGATCACCTGAAATATTGGTTATGTCCAATTCCTATTTCGTCTGAGAGAGAGAGCTTACAGTAGATCTCTTCACCAAGTATGTCATTATTCTTAAAGTCTAGGCCACTGGCCACTGACCACAGGTGTGACATGTAAATTAGCTCTATTTAATGTCTTTATGTGATTTTCAAAACGCCACCACCATGGCACGACTTTAAGATTGAACAGTACATTTTGGACTCTACTGCTCAAATGTCACTACTCGTCATCTTTCATGGTATAAAAGCCAATTCTCAAACACCATGCTTCATGCTGTGGGTATTAGGAGTTATCTCCATTCAATAGAAAATTTTCCAGCCACACACACTTCTAAGTTTTAACAAATAAATAAATTTGATCAATAGCCTAATGCTATAGGGCAGTTTTACGTTTCCTTCATCTCTCACAATCCTTTTTCACTCATTTCAACTCTTATCACTTCACTTATTTTGTTTCTTTTACCCATTTTTTAAATTTATTTAATGTCAACCCCTTTTTGTTTTTCTGATGCTTTAATATTTTCAAGCCTCTAAAATGTGTTCTCTCGTTACCTTACCTCCTCCTTACTCACCAAAAAGTTTAATGTCCAATTTTGCAGAATTCAGTTATTTAAAAACAACAGGTTTCTGCTTACCTTGTTTATGAGGCACCCCTGTGAGTGTTTTGAGGAGTTAAAGTCCCAAGGTGAGTCCTGGAGAAAATATTCCTCTTTGTCCTCTTTTGCCAATCATCCTCCTTCACAAATGACCTGTCATTACCTGTTATCAGTCCTTTTCACATCGGGGTCACCATTTGACAGGTAAACAGGTTGTTTATGAAGAAAGACACCTGAAACACTTTAATTAAAAAAGCAAGACCTTTAATATATTAAACTTAATTAATTTTCCTAAAATAAAAGCCAGTATAACAGTCTAATGCCTTGATCATCACAAATTGAGGTATTTTATGTTAAATTGCTGATTAATTTCAAGAAAAGGTTTCCGTGACGAACACAGTTTTAATGAAACCTTAAAAAAAAGTTAGAGGAAAAAATGAAGCAGTATGTGTGAATATTTTGTGACACACAGTTGAATCAAAGACACAAAACAAAGTGCCAAACCTTGAGCTGCCGCTCTGTTACAAAGTAAACATACAGAACTAAAAAACTTTCATGCATTTACATTTATTTATTTGGTAGATTTGTTTAAAGCTAAGATTATAAGAGAAAAGCAGAGAACATATGAATTTTGAATCTCTAAACAATTTGATATTAAATAAGACAGTAAAGCAGTGGTTCTCAAATCCAGGCCTCATGGCCCCGTGTGCTGCAGGTTTTAGATGTGTCTCTGCTTCAACACACCTGAATCACATATAGAAGTCATTAGCAGGACTCTGGAGAACTTGACTGCATACTGAGGAGGTCATTCAGCCATTTGATTCAGGTGTTTTAGATCAGGGACACATCTAAAACCTGCAGGACACCGGGCCACGAGGCCTGGATTTGAGAACCACTGCAGTAAAGTAAAAATCCAGAAGCTAATAATACACAAATCAATATGCCCTTTTGATAAATAAGGTAAATTATTGAGACATAAACAGAGTTTATGTCTCAAAAGGAGGGATATGGACTAGGAGAAAATTAAAGATTTAACTAATAAAGATTTCTCAGTTTCATTCTAACAGGAGCCTGAACACTGGGTGCTGCAGGGACTGGACTGATCAGCTACCAAAAGAAACTCTGGTGCAGATCAAGGTGTTCAAGATCATACCAACTGACTCATAATTAGTTTTGATAATTTGTCATTGGAAGGCCACAGGAATATAATCTCCTTTGTTTCTTGTAACACTGATTATTTTTTTTTCTTGACATGAGGTCTAAGGAGGGACACGTCCTGATTTCAGTTAGATGATCACAGAAAACTATTTTGCTGTGAGCTCTGTGGAAAAGGTCAACAAAGGAGGGAAGTGTGAGTATGACCTCTGATCCGAGAATTACCACAACATTTCAGACTCACCTGACTTTGATTTTGACTGACTGCACTACATGGTGTTATTCAGAAAAAGACAAATAAAGATACACAAATACACAAAATAAATAAATGAAGTCATGAAAGTAAAATAATCAAGTTTCTCTCACTAACACTAAAAGTGTGTCACTCTTAAATAGAAAGCAGACTGTTTGTATATGATGTAAGCCAGAATTCAGTCCAATTAGTTTTCCTTTTCTTTTTAGGACAACAATATGGCAAATTTTCCATTACACTAACATTCAATAACATTAAATAGTTTTTTTATTTTTGTATTTTTATTTTATCTTTCTAATCAATTTTTAAAGACAAAATAAATGGCTAAATTCTGAAATGTCAAATATAAGGTTTGGGGGCCAGAATGGGCCAGTAAATTCTGGTTTACTGGGTATTTCTGGAGGCCAAAAGGAGGGAGCTACTCGAAAACTTTATAATTTTATCAATTAAGCGAAAAAGTAAAGAACAGATCCAAATCTGGCTCCTTTCCAAAAACTCCCTGTTGAAGTGCCATAGGCAATGTATTGTTGGATCTTGGTATCACAATTTTATATATGTTTGTTTTTCTTTGTTTGCTTCTACCTTTAGTCTTTAGTGTTTTTGTTTTCATTTTATTCCATGTACCCATGTGCAAATTTAAACTGTAGGATTCTAAGATGACTAATCATAGACTTGTGTGAGCTTTAGTATATATATTTTTTTTCCTGGTTTCTGACCTAAATCTGTGTTAAGTGTTGATTTCAGAGCATTAATTCCTCTTTATTTTTATCTGAATCATTTCTAGAATAGAAACATTTAGTTTGGGTTAAAACTAATCAAGAGATCTTTAACATGAAGACACTGAATAATAGATCTTTCAAACATACACTTCTGCTGTTAAATGTGTCTCTTGGCAAATTGTAGTGTGCATTTCTAGGGGCACTGCCCCATACTAAATCTAGACTTCAACCACTGTGCAGAGTGGCAGTCACCTTCTCAGTTGTCCTGCTTAAACGGACAGTGGATGTGTGCACAACACATCTTCCAGCAATGCACTCAACAGGTAGAAATGAAGCTGGGAATGAAGTGTCTGTTCCCTGCAAGCACCAAACTTCTACTGGCTTGCCATAAAAATATCTGTCTGGGTGGGGATTGAGCCAAGAAACTTGTGCAACAACATGTTTAAATGTACTGCATTTTGACACAACATTGACAAAAATGAACTGCTTTATAATGGCTGGCCGTGGTTCTGCAGGGAAAGCAGGGATGTCCAAACTTTCGGGCCAGCCCACTTTCGGGCCAGCCCACTTCCGGTCCGCAAATTGATGTCAAAAATAACATACAATTTGGCCCTTTAAGTTACTTTTTTTGACATTTCGCCTTCCCGTCCAATTAAAAGGGTTAAGCAAAATGTCAAAAAAGTAACTTGAAGAGCCAAATTGTATGTTATTTTTGATATCAATTAGTGGACCGGAAGTTTCCCGTGGGGCCGGAAGTGGCCCGCGGGCTGCAAGTTTGGACACCCCTGTGCTAAAGGGTCAGTAACTGGTTCCTCAAAACTGTTAGCATCTCCACACCACTTAGCATAAACATGTGCTGGCCTTTCTGCTCTGGATCCATCTATGGAATAAGTCACATTCTGATATGTTACCCTGTTGCATGTCATGGCAAAGCAGTCAACATCAGTGATACCATTTTGAGGGAACATCTGATGATACATTTTCAACAATGCATGCCTGTCAGCCTCATTTAAGATTTTCTGGTGGAATGGAGACAGAGGCACCGCTGTGCACGTTTCCAAGAGAAGTTTTTCTGCAGACACCAAAGCACTGTGCTTTACATAAAGCATATCAGTTGTGTCATTAAGTAACAAAGTTCCAGGTATTTGTGAATGCAAAATCTTAGCAATTTCAGCCTCAAATTGGCATGTCCATGGCATGCTAAGTTGTTGATTCTGCAGAAATTTCCTCATAATCTGGACTTCAATTGTTATATTGTTGTGATGAAATTTCCCCAGTGTTCCATTGAAACGCTCAAATGGAAAACACCAAAATGTCTTCAGGTGTCAAGTTGCCACTTCCAGTCTATTGATGGATATGACTCTGGAGCAGAATATGTTGCAAGCCTGAACAAAGTCATACCACATGTCATAGTGACTGTTGCTGATCAGCCCTTTCAGACAAAACAGTGAGTAAATGGTAGTCCAGTTTTTTCACTGATCGGCTGTAACTCCTGTAAAACCGGTAGCAATCCATAAGGGGATTCTTCCAACCTCACTGGGTACTTTGATGTTTTCCACTCTTATTTGCAGTTCATCAAGGCTCTTTGTTGATAAAATTCCCAGTTCTACCCAAAGTCGGAACACATGTCTTGCTGTACCTAGGAGAGGAGGTTGTGCATTGGATCTATGACAACAAATCTGATGGCATCACAGTAACTCAAACAGAACAGTTCTGACCATCTGGCTCCATACTTGTGTTTGATTCTCTTCTGTGTTTGTGATCTTTTGATGTGTGTGGCTCCCATGAGGACCGCTCAAACTCTGAGTAGTCTTTTTCACCTGCAGACACTTTCTTCTTGAACGCCTTCAAACACTTGTGGCAACCTGCAAGAGGACACCCCTTAATACCGACGGGAGCGCCCGCGCTCCCATTTGCATATGCATTTTGTAACCTCGGTAGAACCGCAACCAAATAAAAGAGACAGTAACACTTTTTTGCATCTAAAACCAGAGGAATTACACTTACATTTTGTGCATTCAGTGTGTCCCAGGGTACTGCATCTTTTCTCTAACAGGTTTGTAGAAATCTTGTAAAAAGCGCAAACAATAAAAATATTATAATCCAGACGCGGCGGCTTTTTTGATGCAATTAGCTGTTCACGGGGATTCCTACATTAAAATGCATGTCATCACGATGTCAGCATCAACTATCTCTGATTTTTTTGGCGCGTAATTGAACACAACATCAGGAAGTGACGTCATCTCCCGGGAAGTCTGTTCGCCTCACTTGTAGTCGTACTCTCGCTGCCGCTTGTAGTCGCACTCTCGCTCTCTCTCCTAGTTGGATTCTCGTTTGAAAAAACACAGACACACATAGATCGCACACATTACAAACTTGCCACAAACACACTACACACTGCCACACAAAAAATAATGGTACCGCGAAAACCCGGACCCGCGAAACGGTACTCCGTACACGAAGCTTTGGCGCTAATCACCGCGCCGGATGAAGATGGGGCTTCGGTCCACTCCTCTGGTCCGGATTCGGCTGATAGTGGCGATGAAGCGGACTTCCTTGAAGGCCTGGATCCGTGCCATGACATGTATGTATATATTCATGAAATATTGGGTTTATTTTTTTAGATAGAGAAAAGTAAGGAAAATATACAACTGTAAGAATTTCGCGCCAAATACGCACTATTACTTTATTACTCTCATGCTAAACACGCGTAACACATCGTGTAACTTCTCCTGTGTGCAGTGTTGCTGATGTTGAGGAGGAGATATTTGATGGATCCTCTTCCACTGAGCCACCCTGCACTGTGGAGGAAGGCAGAGGGCGAGACAGGAGTCGGAGGAGTCGGCCTCCAGCAAAGCGGGGAAATCGCTCCAGATCAGAGAGACTCTCTGGTGATGTAGCTGCCTGGAAAAATGAAACCGAACCTGACAGTTTGCCACGTCCCCTACCACATTTCCTGCCTAAAAGAAGGCCAGGTGTGCAGCCACCTCTCTCAGAATTTGTGGACAGTCCAGCTCCATCAGAACTATTCAAGCAGTTTTTTGATCAGGCAGCTATCAAAACATTATGTGTAAACCAGTGACGTGCGGTGAGGGTCGTGACTGGTGAGGCACTGACGTCATCACATCAGATTTACAAACATATAGCTTATTCACCATTTGATTGGCAACAGTTGTTTTGTTTAACATTAACATAGTCTGAAGCAAACCTTTTAGCTCCGGTGTTGGTCTTCCTTTAATTATTATCTTCTGCTTCGATTGAAAGTCCAGTTTAGAAAATTCTTTCAGTTGAGTTATGTAATCTTCCATGTTGAACATAAGGCCAAGCAACAGGAAAAACTAACTGGCCTTGCTAACTGTTTATGGTAGCTTGCCGCCGAGGAGTCGTAGAGTCCCTGGGATCACCAGCGCCCCCTACCATGAGGCACGAGAACTGCGTGCCTCACCTAGTGTCTCTTCGCAGCAGTTTCATGATCGCTCAACACAAGAATGCATTACACACACATACAGTTGTTAATGAAAAAAACAAAAAAAAAAAACTGTGCATTATATACACCAGCTAAAATATAGAAATTTAGTTCATATAGTAAAAGTGTTAGAACATTTTAATAGCCACATGCAAAGGGAAAGTAATCCGGTCTCACTGCATAGCATGCCAGCACAGTTAGTAGTCATTGGCAATGACTATACTGAGCCGCACCACGGATTGCGCAATCCGTGGTGCGGCTCACCGGGCTGGTGCCTCACCGTTCGTCTCTTAGTATTTGACCGGCAAATGCGAAAATTCAGCGATTTTGAAAAAACTAATCTAAAAATGGTGTAGTTAAATGGAAAAGAACTTTAAAATACAAATCACTGAATGAATATAACCATTTAATTTATTTTTTAATTTTATATTTCCACGATGACAGGTGAGGCCGTGCCTCACCTGCCTCCCCTGACTGCACGTCACTGGTGTAAACACAAACAAAAATGCAGCCAAAAATATTGCTGCTGGGAAAAAATTCAGATGGACTGACATTACAGAGACTGAGATGTATCAGTACATTGGGCTGACACTGTACATGGGGCTTCTGAAGCGGCCGAAGATCAAAGATTTTTTGGTGCACCAGTTCCATCTTCCGTGTGCCGTATCCTCCTCAGGTCATGCCCAGAGATCGCTTCTACAACATCGCCTGGAACATCCATATGAGTGACCCTGCAGAAGATGCTCTCAATGACAGCAGGAAAGGCACGGATAATTATGACTGCCTGCACAGAATTCGCCCTCTGTATGACAGCTTACGTGTAGCCTGCAAAGCTGTTTACCACCCCCAGCAACACCTTTCGGTGGATGAGCGCATGGTAGCCACCAAAGCCCGAATTGCTCTGAAGCAATACATAAAGAACAAACCCACAAAGTGGGGGATAAAACTTTTTGTGCTGTCTGACAACACAGGCTACACGGTTGACTTCAGCATTTACACAGGCAGGTCCACTCTGGTAAGTGGGAAGGGGCTGTCGTTTGATGCTGTGATGTCACTCATCCAAAAAAGCTACCTGGGATCTGGTTATCACATTTATTGTGATAATTTTTACACCAGCCCAGCACTTTTCAGGCACCTGCATGGCCTGGGATTTGGAGCCTGTGGCACATTTCGGGACACAAGAATTGGCATTCCAAAAACAAAAGAAAATGCCCTGACCAAAAAATCTCCAAGAGGGACCATCAGGTGGATCAGAGAGGGACCTCTCATCTTCATCAAATGGATGGACACTAGGGAGGTGAGTGTGTGCTCCACCCTGCACACTGCCTTTTCAGGGGACACTGTCAAGAGAGCATGCAAGGTTGGTGGGAAACACAGAGCAATTGAGGTGCAGGTGCCAACAGCTGTAAAGGACTACAACCAATTCATGGGTGGGGTTGACCTTTCAGACCAGCTAATTGGCTCCTATTCCTCATGGAGAAAGAGCAGGAAATGGTATGTCACAGTGCTGCATCATTTCATTGACATTGCTGTAACTAACAGCTATTTGCTCAGCAAGCAGCTGTGTAGCAGACTGAAGCAGCAACCAATGACACACCAGGCCTTCCAGGAACTGCTGACAGCTGAGCTCTGTGGGGTCCCCTCACAACCAGTCCTGGAGAGCTATCACCATTTTCCTGTTGCCATTTTTGAAGGGGCACCTGACCAGAAAAAGGCCCCACAGGGGCGCAGGAAGTGCAGGCTGTGTGGGAAGTGCACTCCCTTCATGTGTGAGGCATGTAAAGTACCTCTGTGTGTCATTGTGGACAGGAACTGTCACAAGACCTACCACAGCTCCGCTTGTGGTACTGAGAAGTGACATTTTATTATGTCTTTCTGTTTTTTAGTTCTTGGGACACTTGGATCTTGATTGTACTATTGTAAATAATTGCTCTGAGGTAAATGCTGTATTTTTTGCAAATTGTGCCAATACAATTTTTATGTGAATTTTTGATACACTAAAAATAAGCGTTTTTCAATAATCTCAATAATCTATCACAGCTCCACTGGTGCTAATGAAATGGAAAGTTTTAACAATGCCTTTCTTTTTATGAATTCCTGGGACAGTTAAAAATTTGATTGCACTTTTGTAAATAGTTTATTTTTGATATATATGCTGTCTTTTTGCAAATTGTTCATAATATTTAATTTTTCGTTTTTGCTACAGTTTATAAAAATGAGTGTATCTCCAAAATGAAGTTATAGATGCACTCCAAATAAATTTTCTGTGTTTTGAAAGACCTCTGTGCATCTTTTTCTCATTTACAATTTTGAGGGATACAGCTATGGATTTTATTTATCTAGAAAAATATGTAAAAATAAAAAACGATTTTTATTTTTTGTGGATTAGTGCACTTTTTAGCTAATTTCTGTAGTTGTTATGGATTTATTTCATACATATTATTAAAATTTGGGATGTAAGGATTCTATTGATGTATAGACAGTTGAAATAGTCCAAAAAATGGCACTACAGCATGTAAAAATGTAAAAATGTTCTGGGTTAAATGTATGTTAAATGTATGTTAATACCTTCCTTCACACATTAAGACATAAGCCTTTCATATTGATAATAAAAATTAATGATGATTTTTTGTTTCAATTACCTCTATATGCTCCATGTCCAGCAAAGCCTCCACATTTTCCAGTCCCAGGGATATCTGAAGACAGACAAAGCAGAGCTGCCCTGTAAACCTGGTGCCTTATGAAGGAGCTATCTTGCAAAATAACTCCACTCCAAAGGTCTTGGAGCTCATCAACCAAGGGTTCTAAAAAAGAATTTATGTTCAGGGATGGTTCTTTTGGGCCTGGTATTAGTCCAACAAGAATCATATTTTTCTCTTTAAAACGGTCTTTTTCTTTTTAAAACGGTAGATTCAAAATGACCAGGTAGATTGCTCCTACTGAATATGGTGCATTTTTGAAATGCTGGAACCAGACCACATTCAGCATCAAGGCCAAATTATTTGGCTCTGGAAGAAAAGGCTGTCCATCCACATACCAGTAATCACGCCACACTTGTCCATCATACACATCCCCTAACACACCTTCAGGTATTTTCCACCTCCGCCATTCTTCACATTTCTCTTGAAATCCAGGTCTTCTAATAAATGCTTCCAGAGACTGTACAACGCTTTTGTAATGGTAAGGTCTTATGGGATAGACATACTCTTTACCCTTGGCAGATTTAGCTCTTCTAAGTAAGGCAGAGCCACATTTCTTTCTCTTTGCAGCCATTGGGTGCTTGTAGAATTTGATGTATCCGCATGTCTTGCACTCCCTAGTTCCATCTTGTCTCACATCATAGGTTTCATCCACAGTGTACACCGTCATACATTTTGGACACACCACATACTGTAAGAAGTTGTCACAGAAAACACCTGTCCATCTCCTCAAAGAGAATACATTTTTGGAATATTGTTGGCAAAGGCATTTAAGGAATCAGCACAGAGGACATTGGCAATTATCCACATGAATTGTTTGATGCACAGAAGAAGTGATGTAACGGCATTGTCGGAAATCTTGAAGGTTGTTTGCCATGACAAAATCATCATGGCCAGAAGTTTCATCAGCAGGTCTTTATTTTCTTCAGCCTGATCATTTACATCTCCCTTATTATAATACAAGCCAGGATCAGTTTCACTATGCTTCTCCAGCTCAGCTTTCCTCCTCTTCATCCTGAAAACGTGAAAATTTAAATTTGAAACACATGTGCTGGCAGTAATTCTTCCCAGCCAGCAGGTGGTGGTGTTTTCAAGTTAAGTTTGTTATTGAACAGTAGAGTGAGTTCAGAAACACATGTTTAATGGCCGTTACAGGCAGTTTATCAGTCTTCATGTAATCCTTCTTCATCCTGTCTTGTTGTTTAGAGAAGGCACTGCTTATAAGTATTTTGTGTTATTTTATTACATCTGAGACAACATTGAGCTGTATTTGTGGGCATTTATGCTGAAAAAGGTTGATGTTTGTAAGGCTGATTGTGACATGTTATTTACACAGTATTAAGTATTTGTACCCTTACTATTTGTATTCTAAATCATGTTTTTCATCTTTATTTGTAGTTTCACTCGTTTGTCATTGAAAGCAACGTCCATTAAAGTGACATACGCCTGTCAATCATCTGAGAGTTTATCTATCTGCACAACTGTTACCTGGAAACACAGTGGGGGCAGAACAGTGAAAAAGCACAGATCTACACAACAAGCAGTGAATGTTTACGTCGAAGATCTACTATATAAACTAAAGATGTCTCAAAAAGCTGGAAAGGCTCCGTCAACTCGCTCTAGCAAGACACACCTGTCAAATTCAAGTAAGTCGTCTGCAAGCATGGCTGCTGTAAATGCAAGGGCGAAAGCTGAAGCAGCTCGCACTAGAGCTGAATTTGCTAAAAAGGAAATCGCAATGAAAGTTAAGAAAGCAGAACTTGAAACCACATTACTGGTTCTGCAACACCAGTGTGATGCAGAGGCAGCTCATGCTGAGGCAAACGTTTATGAGGCAGCTGCTAATGAAGAAGAACATATGTCTCGACCAGAACAGCAAAATGATGATTCTTTAGAACGCACTGGCAATTATGTCAAAGAACAACTTGTCTTAAAAGGTAGTCTAACTCCATTTGATATTCTAGAGTACAATGAAGTACTTGCAGCCACGACATTTTGTCAACCCAAACAAGAACCTGACCTTTCCATAGACACTCTGAAAGACTATGTTCTTCCATCAAACATTTCAACCAACCATGAAGCTGTTCCTCAACTATCCCAGCGTAATCCTGTACTTAAAACGTCACCAAGCTTCAAACATGATGTCATATCAAAGGACCAAGTTAACATGTCTGATCTAACAAGGTTCCTGGCTAGAAGTGAGCTACTCACTGGAGGACTAAGGAAGTTTAGTGACAAGCCAGGAGACTACTGGTCTTGGAAATCCTCTTTCGAGAATGCAATCCGTAACTTACATTTGTTTGCCAGTGAAGAACTGGACTTATTGGTCAAATGGCTAGGCCCAGAGTCCGTGAAGCACGCAGAGCGTCTAAGAGCAGTGCATGTCAATAATCCTGAACAAGGTTGCTTAAAGTTTGGGATAGACTACAAGAATGTTATGGTTCTCCTGAAGCCTTAGAAAGGGCACTGTTGGATCGGATGCTACAGTTCCCCAAGATCTCAAACAAAGATCCACATCTCCTGAGAGAACTTGCAGTCCGGCCTGTTAAGGTTCAACACACAGGCACATCATGTACATTGTATATAGTGTTATTATTAGTAGTATTAAGGTTAATCTTGTTTGTTGACTTTATATATATATATATATATTCTTTTCTTAATAGTGTAAATTATTATATTTTTATTTATATTTATAATAACTGCGGCTGCTGTTACACCCAAATTTCCCCTCTGTGGGACAATAAAGGCTGTTTCTTCTTCTTCTTCTTCTTCTTCTTCTTCTTCTTCTTCTTCTTCTTCTTCTTCTTCTTCTTCTACTGGAGATCGACTCAGCAAAGAGTGAAGGTTACATACCAGGTCTACTCTACCTCCACACAGCAAGGGGAATCCACCCTGTGGTCGACAAGTTGCCTTTTGGAATACAAGAAAAGTGGATGAACCATGGGACTAAATACAAAGAAAAACATTCTATGTCATTTCCACCATTTTCTGTATTTGCCAACTTTGTTTCTAGTGAAGCAAAAATGCGCAATGATCCCAGTTTTAGACATTCAGTCGAGCAACCACCAGCACCTATCAAGATGTTTAAATATCAGGAAAGACACAGCAGGAAAGAACCCATCTCAGTAAGTCACACACATAAGCACATAAGGTTATTGACCAACTTAATGGACCTCTAAACACCCCATTCGCTCAGAAGCTGGCTCTTGGATGGGTCATAGTTGGAGATGTTTGCCTCGGCGGGGCACACAAACCCGACTATGCAAGTATCTTCAAAACCAATTTTCTGGAGAATGGTCAGCCCAGTCACTTTCTACCGTGTAAAAATGCTATTCAGGTGGCAGAAGGCTTTGATTCCCCAGTTCCTCAAAAGGTCAGTTTCCGCACATCTGCAAAGACAAAATGGTCAGACGTCACAGACATTGGAGAAACAATCTTTCAACAAACAAGCTCAGATGAGAGACCTGGCTTCTCACAAGAAGAAAGGGCCTTTCTTCAGATAATGAACAAGGCAGTCTTTCAAGATAGTTCAAATAGTTGGGTCACTCCACTACCCTTTCGTTCCCCTAGCCTTCCCAACAACAGGCAGCAAGCTATACAGCGCCTTACTTCTGTTCGCCATATTCTGAATAAACGTCCTAAAAAGAAAGAACACTTCCTACAATTTATGCAAACCATACTTGATAACGGCCACGCAGAATTAGCTCCCCCTCTCAAAGAACAGGAGGAGTGCTGGTAGCTCCCTTTCTTTGGAGTTTATCATCCTCGCAAGTTAGCCTGTTAACTGGCAAGGGCCCGCCCGCGGGCCCTCTGTAGCGATTTCCAACTTTGAAGCCTCATAGCGTCACAGTAACGCTGCCGTTTGCCCTCACAATGCTTTTATATGACAGACTAGACCCTCAGAATTCGATTGACACCTCATTTAGCCAATGATGTTATGAAATGGATTTTCCAGAGCCAATAATATCCAGAGAGCGTCATGTGACATTTAAGGACATGCCCCCAAATGTTCTCCAATCGTTCTTATTGGTCAACTCTAACCCGAAATCTAAAACCACAGATGGATAGCCAATAAAATTCCCGACACGTGGGTATATGGCACTATGGGGTGTGTTTTCACATGAAGGCATAAACTCCCTGCGTATTCAGTGCGTAGTCGGTGCGTCCTCCATGCGTAAACCAAACAGGAAGTAGGAGTCTATGCGCTGACGTGCGTAAACAGTATTTACAATGTTTTCTCTCAGCAACGGATTGTCAGAATGCATCAAAAACAGACTACATTTATTCAACGAAGTGACTAAATGACTCACGAGAGTGGATTATTTTGTATTAGAGAATGTCGTCGCTGATTTGACCAGTTTTATCGCTGCAAATGAACACCTGTTACTCAGAAGGCAGAAGGTAAGTTTTAATTCTCAGCTCGTCCTCGTATTATATGACGTTCTGATTTAAATATGTATGTAATGCTGAGCTTGGCATGCACCATTACACAGAAAATATAACCGTGCGCTGCTGTGGCGCCACTTATATTGTGTGTTTGCGTGGGCGCTGTATAGTGGTGTGATTTACATATTGAAATGTGCCAGGTGTTTGGGGTAGGGAAAGGTGTACTGTAAGTATCGATTGGGGGTTTCGCGGGCTTCTCTATTATGTCAGCATCACCCGATAAAAGGGCAAGGTGAGGTGGACAACGTCTCAGAGCTTCATTTGAGATTCGTCGTGATCGCATCGTTGTTTTGGAGTTTTTGCGAAATGGCACAGCGGGCCGCCGGCAAGACCAAGTTCAGCGCTCAGGAGGTTGTGGAATTGCTCACACGGAGAGAGAGTGATGTTTCAGCATCAGACTTTTCGGGTTCAACTGATGATCCAACATCAGAAGAAGATTCGTTTTCCGATGGAGATGACCAGTAAGTGTCTAAAGTTTTACAAGTTGGGGGTGGGGGTTATTGTATGGGAGGAGGTTGTACATTTTGTATCAGACAACGACTACTGGGAGGATTGTGTGGTTTTTATTTTATGTGTGTATGCACTGTCTGCATTTACTGTAACTTTTTTTGATATACAATGTATTTATTTGTGTGTGTAAGGGAATCACTGAAAAATGACTGGGTTTTTTGTGCATGAAGGCCTGACATTTTCCTTCTTTTACAAATTAGGGGAACCTCTGATCATGAGTGGCAGGATCTAATGCCTGTTACAGCACGGGCCAGAAGGAACTTTAGGAGCAGAGGCTGAGCAGCTGATGCAGTTATGCACTGAGGGGAGTGTTCCCAGATTATCTCAGCCAGGGCCATCTCAGCCGAATGGCTCACGACACCGGCTTCAGTTCATCACTGGGCACAAGACTGCTGGAAGACTAAAATGCCGTGTATGTGGTATGAAAACTGCAGTTCAGTGCACCACATGTGACAAGCCATTGTGCTTTGTCCCAAACAGAGACTGTTATAACCGGTGGCACATTGAAAATTCCATGTGAGGGGGGGTGGGGGTAGAGCAGAATAATTGTAAATAGTTGCAGTTTGCTGTGCTGTGTTTTTTTTTACATTACTCTGAAAAATAAAACAGCATTTACAGAAATGGTGATTTGTTTTGTGACTAGTTTTTTTTTTACAATGTACAATAGTGTCATTCATATTTTATTGGATTAATATGGCTTTATTTATGATTTATTCAGTAATTTTGTGTGTAGTAGAGGACTCCTCAGGGTAGTATCTTTGATTAGAGCCCTCATTGATGACTGTATGTTGAAGCATTGAGGAGTTACAGCCCTTTAAAATTTGCATGTCAAAGGGGGCTTAGATGCGGCACTTGGATTATCCAAATGGCACGTGAGAGACCACGCCAGGGCATCAATGCACAAAAACCTTTACAAAACAATAGGCTTTTGTGCTATCTTGATGAAATTCGAAATGCACGACAAAAAGACTTCATTCTACAGCTCCAATGTATTTTCCAGTCGATGCCTTCTATATTCAGTGTGTAGTTACAATCAGGAAAAATCTAGGCGAGGCAAAAATTGTCTACTTTTTCTGTGTTCCAAACTTAATAGCTACATACTCATTACAGTTACAGTGCTTTTGACTACATAAATGAAAAATATAGGTTGTCTGCTTCGCAAAGACACTAAACTTTTGTGTGTACTCCAAAGAGTTCAGGAACAGCAGCTGATTTAATTTGGGTATGCTTTTTCAGGCGTTTTTTGTTTTTTTTTTAGCCGCCAGTTAAGGGGTTAGACCAGATTCGGACTGTGTTTGACTCCAGTGCACGTCATGATGGATTGTCACTCATTGACGTTCTTCTTAAAGGCCCTAATCTTAACAACAGTCTCTTAGGTGTTCTAATGCGTCTGGGAGAAGAACAAGTGGCAGTGACTGCTGATATTAAGCAGATGTTCCATTGCTTTGTGGTCACAGAGGACCATCGGAACTTCTTACGATTTCTTTGGCATAAAAACAATGACATGGAACAACCAATTGTGGAGTATCGCATGACTGTTCATGTTTTTGGCAACAGTCCGTCGCCTGCAGTTGCAACCTATGGGCTTTGTTGTGCATCAGAAGACCAGGAGAAACAGGACAAGACATCTTGTAGAACGTCACTTCTACGTTGATGATGGCCTTGCCTCCTTTTCATCGTGTGATGAGGCAATCTCCGTTGTCAAGAACGCTCAACAAACATTGGCTGCATCCAATTTAAAGTTGCACAAGATTGCATCTAACGATATTAATGTGATGAAAGCATTCCCCAAGGAGGACCTGGCAAAGGGCCTTAAAGATCTCAACCTTGGAGCAGACCCTCCACCAATGCAAAGCAGCCTCGGAATAAGTTGGGACATCAACACAGACGAGTTCACCTTCCAAGTCTCGAGTGAAGAGAAACCTTACACACGTAGAGCAGTGCTGTCAACTGTAAACAGTTTGTACAATCCGCTTGGATTCGCAGCCCCAGTGAGTATTCAAGGTAGAGTTCTTCTAAGGGAGCTTTCAACTAAAACCATCAACTGGGATGGCCCACTTCCAGACAAGAAACTGCAGGAATGGAGTGCATGGAGGAACTCTCTAAAACATCTTGAGCAAGTGAGGATCCCTAGACAGTACACCTCCCTTTCCTTTCATAATGCCACAAACAGAGAATTGTGCATATTCTGTGATGCCTCTACTAAGGCAATTGCTGCCGTGGCTTACGTCAAGACTTCAGATGCAGAAGGCAAAAGTGAACTTGGTTTCATGTTTGGCAAAGCAAAACTTGCTCCACAAAAAGAAGTTACCATCCCGAGGTTAGAACTTTGTGCAGCTGTCCTTGCCATTGAGATTGCTGACATGATATCTGAGGAGATTGATGTTCCCTTCCACTCAACAAAGTTCTTTACCGACAGCAAGGTAGTTCTCGGCTACATTCAGAATGAGTCCAGGAGATTCTACGTTTACGTCTGTAACCGGGTGCAAAGAATAAGGAAGTTATCTAATCCAGACCAATGGAACTACATTCCTACAGAGTTGAATCCAGCTGATACAGCTTCAAGATCCATCCCAGCTCAAGCCTTGGAGAACAGCAAGTGGATCACAGGACCAGATTTCCTACTGAGGCAAAACAGGCACACTGAACAAACCGAAACCTCTTTCAACCTAGTCGACCCTGAATCCAACCCAGAGATTCGTCCTACAGTAACCTGTTGTCTAACAGTACTAACAGACTCTTTCCTAGACCCAAGTCATTTCGAGTCATTTTCATCGTGGAAGTCACTGTTGAGGGCCATAGCTAGACTGGTTCACATAGTCAGACTGTACAAGAAGGAGAATCAAACAAGCAAATGTCAAGGTTGGCATATGTGCAAAGATCAGCCCAGATGATTTTCTAACAGTAAAGCGTATCATTTTGAGCAGCCTTCAGCGCAAGAGCTACCCTGAATTATTTACATGTATTAGAGATAAGAAGGAGTTTCCTAAGCATAGTCATCTCAGGAAGCTGTCACCCTACATTGATGACTCAGGTTGCCTCAGAGTAGGAGGTCGTCTTGCACAAGCCAATCTCCAAAGTGATGAAGCAAACACATATATTATTCCTAGTTATCATCATCTGACCACCCTTCTGGTACGTCACTATCATCAGCGTGTACGGCATCAAGGACGTCTATTTACAGAAGGTGCTGTGAGGTCAGCTGGCCTTTGGATCATTGGTGGAAAACGATGCATCAGCTCGGTTATTTACCACTGTGTAATCTGCCGTAAGTTGAGGCGGAATACGGGAGAACAAAAGATGGCAGACCTGCCAATGGATCGTACTGCAGTTGCTCCTCCGTTCACGCATGTCGGAGTCGATGTTTTTGGACCCTGGATTGTAACTTCTCGGCGAACACGGGGAGGCTATGCAAACAATAAACGCTGGGCTGTTATCTTCAGTTGTTTGAGTTCTAGGGCCATTCATGTCGAGGTGATGGAATCTATGGAGTCCTCAAGCTTCATCAATGCCTTTCGAAGATTCATTTCCATTTGTGGACCGGTGAAGCGATTGAGATCCGACTGTGGAACTAACTTCCTAGGAGCATGCAAGGAACTTGGCATAACTCCAACACATTGCAACAGTCAAGAAATTCAGGATTTCTTAAATGAAAATGAGTGTACATGGATTTTTAATCCACCTCATGCCTGACATATGGGAGGAAGTTGGGAGCGCATGATCAGCATCACAAAGCGCATATTAGATTCCATGTTATCAAGTACTCCAACTCAGCATCTCACCCACGAAGTGCTAGTTACCTTTCTAGCTGAGGTAACTGCCATTGTGAACTCTCGACCTTTAACTCCAGTCTCTTCTGATCCTGATTGTCCCTTTATTCTCACACCTGCTGCCCTCCTTACCCAAAAGACTGGGGATTCCTCTATACCTCCTGGAGACTATGAGAGTGGAGGTCTTTACAGACGGCAGTGGAGGCAGGTGCAACATCTCTCGAATGTTTTTTGGCATCGTTGGAGGAGTCAATACTTGCCTACCTTGCAACTGCGACGGAAGTGGCAATCAGAGAAACCTAATCTTCAAGTTGGAGATCTTGTGCTTTTAAAGGACTGTCAAGCCAAGAGGAACCAGTGGACCATGGGCATTGTGGTTAATACCAAGATGGACATGTTAGGAAGCTTGAAATAAAAATCAGTTCTGGAGGTACTTGTAAGACCTTCTTGAGGCCAGTCACTGGAGTTGTTCTTCTGAAAAACGCCTGTGGCAAGGACAGTAGTTAGACATAAGGTGACATCTTATAATGTCAGGCGGGGAGTGTGCTGGCAGTAATTCTTCCCAGCCAGCAGGTGGTGGTGTTTTCATGTTAAGTTTGTTATTGAACAGTAGAGTGAGTTCAGAAACACATGTTTAATGGCCCATACAGGCAGTTTATCAGTCTTCATGTAATCCTTCTTCATTCAATTCAATTCAATTCAATTCAATTTTATTTATATAGCGCCAAATAACAACAAACTGTCGCCTCAAGGCGCTTTGTATTGTGGGTAAAGACCCTACAATAATACAGAGAAAACCCAACAGTCAAAACAACCCCCTATGAGCAGCACTTGGCAACAGTGGGAAGGAAAAACTCCCTTTTAACAGGAAGAAACCTCCAGCAGAACCAGGCTCAGGGAGGGGCAGTCATCTGCCGCGACCGGTTGGGCTGAGGGGAGAGAAAGACATGCTGTGGAAGAGAGCCAGAGATTAATATCAATTAATGATTAAATGCAGAGTGGAGTATAAACAAAGTAAATAAGGTGAATGAGAAGAAACAGTGCATTATGTGAACCCCCCAGCAGACTAGGCCTATAGCAGCATAACTAAGGGATGGTTCAGGGTCACCTGATCCTGTCCTGTCTTGTTGTTTAGAGAAGGCACTGCTTGTAAGTATTTTGTGTTATTTTATTACATCTGAGACAACATTGAGCTGTATTTGTGGGCATTTATGTTGAAAAAGGTTGATGTTTGTAAGGCTGATTGTGACATGTTATTTACACAGTATTAAGTACTTGTACCCTTACTATTTGTATTCTAAATCATGTTTTTCATCTTTATTTGTAGTTTCACTCTTTTGTCATTGAAAGCAACGTCCATTAAAGTGACATATGCCTGTCAATCGTCTGAGAGTTTATCTATCTGCACAACTGTTACCTGGAAACACAGTGGGGACAGAACAACACATCAGTACGTATTTGCATCGCACGTGAAAAAAAACATGCACATCTTACGAACCAAGTTTTCTTTTGTGAAATAAATCCAATCGTTTTTACTGAATAGGCCGTACTGGAACAGTTTCACACCATTTCAGGCTGAAAGAGCGATCAGATTTTACAAACCTAGATTTCTTTTGTGAAAGACCAAGAACATCATAATCAGGTAGCTGTTGTGCAAGGAAACCAGGCATCCATCTAGCACTGAGCTCTGAAATTCATCTATGGATTTTTTCACTTTTATGTTCAAACTTGTTTTGCAACTCACCTGAACACTGGTGGTTTTGGTTCATTGTCTTGCTCTGAAGCTGAACTGCTGGAGTCAAGGAAAAGGTGAATGCTCGGGCCATCTTCTGTTTCATTTGAAACCAGAGTAGAGTATTAAAAGACAGGCCTTCATTCTACATGCGCACATAAACAATCACAAAACAGTAGTCTATATTTATAATCATAACAGTCATAAGTAGTCACGGTTACAAGCTGTGTTCATCTGCTAAAGTAAGACCAAAAGATAGTGATACATTAAACAAGTACAACTCCTTAAAGCAGTTACAGAAGAGCACCTGCATGTAATGGAATACATATGAGTTGTTAATATCCAACACTGGCAAAATGAACAAACACATAATTTGTAAGTTATTGCTCTCTTACATGTACCAAAATCTCAACTTTGCCTTTTTCTGAATTTACATTTTCCTTTGTGCATAGTTACTCTATTGAGAGTAAGAGCAAACAAATAAACACATAGAAGTTGATGCCAAGTTGCTGCTTACCGTTGTCTGAATTGTCAGATGGTGGCTCCATGTCATCCGATTCCTCCATCGCCTCCCCTCTGTCTGGGTCGTCGGGATGCATTATTAAAGTCTCATCACAATCTCCAACTCCAACCATGTTCAGTTCTTGGTCTTCAAGCATCGATGGTGCATAAGCAACAGGACCATCCAAAGTCAGAACATCCTGCACATCTTCTGATCTTGCATTTGGTAAAAATACTGTGAATGAGAGAGTAGGGTATTGCAGTGCTCACAAAGGCACCGCGATCTTGGCCTCTTGGTTTTACAAGTGACTTCCATCGTCTTCTTTCAATAATTACATCTGGATTCATTCTGGCTGTTATTTATTTTGGTTGAATTCTGTAAGGCAGCTTCCGCACCTGTGATTGGACAATACAGATCATGTGCGGGGAAGGTCTCGCGATACCGCAGGATATAATTCTCAACATTCTCTTCCGTCTCCTCATTTTTCGAACTGTTTCACGATCTGTTTCCACGCTGCTTCGTGGTAAGAGAATGGCTGGACATCATCTACATTTCAACACACCTGAAACCCCTCGTGAAAGTGGGCCTCTTTACCGGCCAGCTTCAGCCAGTCCCGCTGTAGACGAGAACACACTGTTGGCTGCACTGAGTGGTTTGTCTTGTCAGCTTACTCAAGTCTCTTCCGATATCCGCCAGGAGCTCGCCCAACTAAAAGATAATATGGCGTCTATTGTGGAGAGACTTTTAAGAAGAAGAAGAAGAAACAGAAGAAACAGCCTTTATTGTCCCACAGAGGGGAAATTTGGGTGTAACAGCAGCCGCAGTTATTATAAATATAAATAAAGATATAATAATTCACACTATTAAGAAAAGAATATATATAAAATCAACAAACAATATTAACCTTAATACTACTAATAATAATAACACTATATACAATGTACATGATGTGCCTGTGTGTTGAACCTTAACAGGCCGGACTATTTACAGTATATTATATATTATCCCACATTGTGTAGGTTATTGTGGTTTTTGTTGGGAGCAGTGATGGTTATAAAGTCTTACAGCTGCTGGGAGGAAGGATCTGCGGTAACGCTCCTTTGTGCATTTAGGATGCAGCAGTCTGTCACTGAAGGAGCTCTCCAGCTCAGCAACAGTTTCATGCATGGGATGGGAGACCTTGTCCATCAGTGATGTTATTTTGGTCAGAGTCCTTCTGTCTCCCACCACCTGCACTGAGTCGAGAGGACATCCTAGGACAGAGCTGGCTTTCCTGATGAGCTTGTCTATCCTCTTCCTCTCAGCTGTAGACAAGCTGCTGCTCCAACATACTGCTGCATAGAAGATGGCTGATGCCACCACAGAGTCATAGAAGGTCTTCAGGAGTGTCCCCTGCACTCCAAAAGACCTCAGCCTTCTCAGCAGGTAGAGTCTGCTCTGACCCTTCCTGTAGAGCGCATCAGTGTTATGAGTCCAGTCCAGTTTATTGTTTAGGTGAACACCCAGGTACTTATAAGAGTCCACTATCTCAATGTCCACTCCCTGGATGTTCACCGGTGTCCGTGTGGTGGGTCTGCGCCTGCGGAAATCCACCACCAGCTCCTTGGTTTTAGCGGCGTTGATCAGGAGGTGGTTCCGCTGGCACCAGTCCACAAAGTCCTGAGTCCACTGTCTGTACTCTGAGTCATCCTCACCTGTGATGAGGCCAACTATGGCAGAGTCGTCAGAGAACTTCTGCAGATGGCAGCGTGGGGAGTTGATGGAGAAGTCTGCAGTGTAGAGGGTGAAGAGGAACGGTGCCAGCACAGTTCCCTGTGGGGCCCCCGTACTGCAGACCAGCCTGTCAGAGACACAGCCCTGTGTCCTCACGTACTGTGGGCGGTCAGTGAGGTAGTCCAGTATCCACTCGGAGATGTGGTGGTCCACTCCTGACAGTTCCAGCTTGTCTCTCAGAAGTCCTGGCTGGATGGTGTTAAAAGCACTGGAGAAATCAAAGAACATGATCCTCACAGTGCTTCCAGGCTTCTCCAGGTGGGTCAGAGCTCGGTGCAGGAGGTAGATGATGGCGTCATCCACCCCGATGCCAGGCCGGTAGGCGAACTGCAGCGGGTCCAACGAAGACGACACCATGAGGCGTAGATGGTTGAGGACCAGCCTCTCGAGGGTCTTCATTAGATGCGATGTCAGGGCTACCGGCCTGTAGCTGCTAAGATCCTTTGGATGTTTGGTCTTTGGTACCGGTACCACACAGGAGGTCTTCCACAGTTGTGGTACTTTCCCCAGCTTCAAGCTCAGGTTGAACATGTATCCCATGATGCCACACAGCTGATCTGCGCAGCACCTCAGGAGCCTGGAGCTGATGCCGTCTGGACCAGCAGCCTTTCGCACCTTGATCTTACGTAGCTCCTTCCTCACATGATGAGTTGAGAGGGACAAGATGGAGGTGGGGGATGGGGGTTGTGAGATGGAGTCCTCAGAAGTGAAGGGGATGGGTGATGGCTGAGAGCTGAGAGGTGTGAGGTCCCAAGAAGAAGAAAGGTTGGCAGTCATTAAAGATGGTGGGGCTGACAGCAGGGGGGACTGGGCTGGGGGAGGGGTGGGTGGCTGGTCAAACCTGTTAAAGAACTGGTTCAGGTTGTTAACCCACTCTAAGTCTCCCACAACCCTAGGGCTTGGTTTGTGGCCTGAAATTGAGTTCAAACTCCTCCAAACCCCACTGATGTTGCTCTGCTGTAGCTGGTCCTCCATCTTCTTCCTGTAGATGTTTTTTCCATCCCTGATTTTCCTTCTCAGATCCTTCTGCACGGCTCTCAGCTCCTCCTTATTTCCTGATCTAAAGGCTCTCTTCTTCTCCTTCAGGAGAGCCTTTATTTCAGAGTTGATCCAGGGTTTGTTGTTTGAAAAACACCGTACCCTCCTGGTGGGCACAGTGTTTTCCACGCAGAAATTGATGTAATCAGTGATGCAGTCCGTGATGCTGTCGATGTCCTCCCCATGAGGGGCACAAAGCTCTTCCCACACAGTGGAGCTAAAGCAGTCTCTCAGAGCTTCTTCAGTCTCCTCAGACCATTTCTTCACTGTGTGTGTCACAACTGGTTCTCTGTGTACCAAGGGTTTGTACACAGGCTGGAGATGAACCAGGTTGTGATCTGAGCCCCCCAGGGGAGGCAGAGGTGATGAGCTGTATGCCTCCTTGATGTTGGCATACAGTAGATCCAGTGTGTTGGTATTCCTGGTGTGGCAGGTGACATACTGGGTGAAGGTGGGGAGAGTGGAGGACAGGGAGACGTGGTTAAAGTCCCCTGAGATCAGAAAGAGGGCCTGTGGGTGCTGTGTTTGGAGTCTGCTGGTAGTAGCATGGAGGACATCGCAGGCTGCAGCAGCTTTAGCAGAGGGCGGCACATACACAGTTATCACAATAACATGTGAAAACTCCCGAGGAAGATAGTGCGGTCTCATACCAACAGCGAGCAGTTCAATGTCCTTACTGCAGAGCGTCTCTTTGATGGTTAGATGTCTGGAGTTGCACCATCTATCGTTTACAAACACAGCCAGACCCCCGCCCCTCTTCTTACCACTCTCCTTGGTTCTGTCGGCACGGATCAAATGAAAGCCGTCCATGTTTATGTGTGAGTCCGGGGTTAGCTCGGTTAGCCACGTCTCCGTCAGGCACATGAGGCTGCTCTCCCGGTAGCTCCTTTGATGTCGCGTTAGCGCCGCCAGCTCGTCCACTTTGTTGGGAAGAGATCTCACGTTTCCCATGATGATGGACGGGATGACGGGCCTGTACCTTCTCCCCTGGCAACGACGACCTATGCCCGCACGTCTCCCGCGTCTCTTCCTTCTCAGTTCGCGGGGAATATCGAGTCGTTCTGCAGGAGTAGGCACAGCGGAGCGCCCGATGGAGATCAGCTGGTCCCGAGAGTAAACAATAGGAGCGTGGCCACTCTCGCAGTCTCCAAACATAAACACCATAAAAAGGGTAAATAAAAACAAAGTTTTCCAGAAAAAAGTCTGCTCCATCATGAGGAAAAAGAGCAGAAGATACAGAAACACAAAAACACATCTAATACTAAACAAAATGAGAAAAAACACGGAATTAGTGCGGAGCTGCTGAAACTGGCTGCCTGCTCGCGCGGCACCGGAAGTAACTCTTGAGTCCAACAGAGACCAAACTACAGAAGGACGCCAGAGGAAATGACGGCAGAACAATCCGAAAATTGCAGTAAGACTAAAATACTAAGAGTCGCAGAATGGTCACAGTAAGTTGAAAGACATATTGTGATTTCGGTTTCTTATTTTTATTTGGTTTCATCTTATAGGAAGCAGTTCGCCGCCTGCACAACTCAGAAACCAATTAAAGCCGGTATGATCCTTTGCAAAGGTAAGCATCAAAAACAAAGCATGCAGTATTCAATGTGTGGAGGAGGGAATAACTTAAAATGTTTTTACTGTTATTTAATTTCACGTTTATTTCAACAGACTGTGTTCACCTCACAACGCGGGTGTAACATCTCTGTTGGCTGCAACTTTGGAGGCAAGCCCAGATCTCCAAGGCGTGGACAGTGATGTAATTGTGTGTAAGTATCTATTGGTGTTGTATGTTTGTGTGTTTGCCTGAATATTGTTTATGTATGTAATGTGGCTACGCTCTTCATCTAAAAATGATAAAAAAGTGTTTTCCAGGGTCTTGCAAAACATACTACGAGATGGTCCGCCGCAACTTCCGATACACCCAACCTTACCTTGCAGAGAAGGCGAAGGCCATTGAACAATCTGCCCGGTGTTGTGCAAGAAGGAAGCGCGTAAGACATTTTGGATTGTATTGTTGGTCTGCTGTATTTGTGTAGTTAGCTTGGAAATGCAATTTTGTTTTTGGAGAATATTAATTATTGCTTTTTAACTTTATTAAAAAAAATCTGGCTTCTTTTGAACAACCCAAAATAGAGGTGATGCGGTGAAGGTAAAAATAAAATGCATTGAATGTAAATTATATTTTCAGAAGCTGTAACATTTTGGGACCTAAAGATAAAGTTTATAATCTGTTTAAAGGTGCCTCAAGGGTTAATGGGTATACGGAAGCTGAGAGCGGCCATGGTACATATAAACTTTTTTCCTCATAGTTTCCTAAAACGGTAATCGTTATCTCGAGAAATGCACTTTTTTTGTAACGGGATGATTAGTGTGTGTTAAACCTGATTCCTTTCTTCAAATTCCTTTCTTCAAATGCCTGTCACATCAGTCCGAGTCCGTTCTTGTAAAGGTTTTAAGAACACTGAGAAACTGATCATGAGCATTAAAGAAAAGATAATCAGCTCGTGATCTCGAGAAAACCAGTGGTAAATTATCTCGTTATCATGAGAAAACAAAGTTTGTATTTACAAGATAATGTCTGTGTAGATTCTCAGTCATCCAGGTCATAGTAGTCTCTGGAGCTTGAAAAAGGCGACTGGACTTCTTTTTGTTTCTTGAAGACGTTTCACCTCTCATCCGAAAGGCTTCTTCAGTTCTCAACCAAATGGTGGAGAGACCCAGGTATTTAAACCCCTGTGGGCGTAGTCCCCTGGAGGTGGTTATGACCCTCTATTGATCATGTGCGTGAACACATGTGCCCAGGTGTGAAGGGGGCGTGGGTCATATTTAATCAGTGGTTTCAGTTGAAACCAATTTAGGACTCCGCTCTATTGTTTCCTGTGGCCTATTGAGGTCACTGGAACAAAGGTGTGAATGGGGGTTGAGACGTCTGGGAAGGGAGCTCAGGACAGCACTGTAAGCGGGGGAAAGTTGGTGACGTAATCCACCTCCTCTGTTCAATGATGGTTGTTCACAGTGGACATAGATGGCTTCTTTCACTCCTCTTTCAAACCATCTGTTTTCCCTGTCCAAAATGTGAACATTGGCATCCTCAAAAGAGTGCCCTTTTTCCTTCAGATGCAAATGTACTGCTGAATCTTGTCCTGTCGAGGTGGCTCTTCTATGTTGTGCCATTCGTTTGTGAAGAGGCTGTTTGGTTTCACCAATGTAGAGGTCCGAGCACTCTTCACTGCACTGAACAGCATACACTACATCGCTGATCTTGTGTTTGGCGGGTTTGTCCTTGGGATGAACCAGTTTTTGTCTTAGGGTGTGACTTGGTTTGAAGTATACTGAGATGTCATGCTTGGAGAAAATTCTTCTGAGTTTCTCTGACAAGCCTGACACATATGGGATGACAATGTTGTTCCCCTTGTCCTTCCTATTCTCTGTAGTTTGTGTTTGGCCTTCATTCCTGTGCATCTTAGCTGATTTGATGAAGGCCCAGTTGGGGTAACCGCATGTTTTGAGGGCTTTCTCAATGTGTGTGTGTTCCTTATGCTTCCCTTCTGCCTTAGAGGGAACACTTTCCGCACGGTGTTGTAGGGTCCTGATCACCCCAAGTTTGTGTTCCAGAGGGTGGTGGGAGTCAAAGAGGAGATACTGGTCTGTGTGTGTGGGCTTCCGGTAAACTTCAATGTTGAGGCTTCCATCTTCCTCGATAAGCACCGCACAGTCCAGGAATGGTAACTTGTTATCTCTGGTGTCCTCCCTGGTAAAACGTATGTATTTATCCACTGAGTTAATGTGACGAGTGAAGGCTTCTACTTCTTGGGTTTTGATTTTGACCCAGGTGTCATCTACATATCTGTACCAGTGGCTAGGTGCCATCCCTTTGAAAGAACCAAGAGCTTTACTTTCCACTTCCTCCATGTAAAGGTTGGCTACAATGGGAGACACTGGGGAGCCCATGGCACATCCATGCTTCTGTCTGTAGAATCCATCATTGTATTTAAAATATGTTGTGGTAAGGCAGAGATCTAAAAGTGCACAAATCTGATCTGGGGTGAAGCTGGTTCTGTTCAGTAAGGAATCGTCTTCCTGTAGTCGTCTTCTGACGGTCTCCACTGCCTCAGTTGTGGGTATGCAAGTGAAAAGTGAAACCACATCAAAGGACACCATGGTTTCATCTGGATCCAGTACAAGATTCTGGACCTTGTTAGTAAAATCTGTAGAGTTTTCAATGTGGTGGGGTGTGATGCCAACAAGCGGTGATAAGATGGTGGCAAGGTGTTTGGAAATGTTGTAGGTGACCGAGTTTATACTGCTGATAATGGGTCGAAGTGGGACTCCTTCTTTGTGGATCTTTGGGAGTCCATAAATGCATGGAGTGGCTTCTCCAGGGTACAGGCGGTAGTAAGTGGGGCGGTCAATGGCTTTTTCCTTTTCAAGTTGTTGCAGGCAGCAAACAACATTTTTCTTGTAGTTGCTTGTGGGATCACGTCTCAAGACCTCATAAGTATTGTTGTCACTGAGGAGTGTAGTAATTTTGTTGTGGTAATCCGATGAGTTCAGCACAACCGTGCACCTCCCCTTGTCGGCTGGCAGTATGGTGATGTTTTGATCCTTGCTTAGGGCTGTGATGGCCTTCTTCTCCTGAATGGTGAGGTTGGATGGAGGAAGTCTTGCACTGGAGAGAGTGGCTGAAACTTTCATCCTGATCTGTTCTGCTTCAGGATGAGAAAGTTTGTTATTTCTTATAGCGGTTTCTGTCCCCACCTCCAGGGGACTACGCCCACAGGGGTTTAAATACCTGGGTCTCTCCACCATTTGGTTGAGAACTGAAGAAGCCTTTCGGATGAGAGGTGAAACGTCTTCAAGAAACAAAAAGAAGTCCAGTCGCCTTTTTCAAGCTCCAGAGACTTTACAAGATAATGATTACCGTTTTCTCGAGATAACGAGTTGTCTGTGTAGATTCTCAGTTATCCAGGTCATAGTAGTCTCTGGAGCTTGAGATAACGAGTTATTTATCTCGTTATCTC